>NW_027486875.1:0-19355 GCF_050908995.1 Andrena cerasifolii | reverse complement strand
TTAACGAAGAGACGCAGATTTTTCGAACGCCTAATGAAAGGCCTCCGCCTCTAATTTGCAACTTTAAGGCTATGCCTTTGAAGCTGAAATTTAGTATACCTCTTTCCACTTCATGTTCCCCTGATATATTGGCCATAATCTGGCGAATATTTTCAGAATGCACAAAATTGCACTTTGTAACAGTAGAACATGCCGTCGAAAGAGATGGCACAAAGTAACGTCTCCGGAGAGCAAATCAAAGAGCGAGGAGTGGCACAGATATTCCGAGACAGTGACTGTTTAACGAAGAGACGCAGTATTTTCGAACGCCTTTTGAAAGGCCTCCGCCTCTTATTTGCAACTTTAAGGCGATGCCTTTGAAGCTGAAATTTAGTATACCTCTTTCCACTGCATGTTCTCCTGATATATTGGCCATAATCTGGCGAATATTTTCAGAATGCACAAAATTGCACTTTGTAACAGTAGAACATGCCGTCGAAAGAGATGGCACAAAGTAACGTCTCCGGAGAGCAAATCAAAGAGCGAGGAGTGGCACAGATATTCCGAGACAGTGACTGTTTAACAAAGAGACGCAGTATTTTCGAACGCCTTTTGAAAGGCCTCCGCCTCTTATTTGCAACTTTAAGGCGATGCCTTTGAAGCTGAAATTTAGTATACCTCTTTCCACTTCATGTTCTCCTGATATATTGGCCAAAATTTGGCGAAAATTTTCAGAATGTACAAAATGGCACTTTGTAACAGTAGAACATTCCGTCGAAAGAAATGGCACAAAGTAACGTCTCCGGAGAGCAAATCAAAGAGCGAGGAGTGGCACAGATATTTCGAGACAGTGACTGTTTACCGAAGAGACGCAGTATTTTCGAACGCCTTTTGAAAGGCCTCCGCCTCTTATTTGCAACTTTAAGGCGATGCGTTTGAAGCTGAAATTTAGTATACCTCTTTCCACTTCATGTTCTCCTGATATATTGGCCACAATCTCGTGAATATTTTCAGAATGCACAAAATTGCACTTTGTAACAGTAGAACATGCCGTCGAAAGAGATGGCACAAAGTAACGTCTCCGGAGAGCAAATCAAAGAGCGAGGAGTGGCACAGATATTTCGAGACAGTGACTGTTTAGCGAAGAGACGCAGTATTTTCGAACGCCTTTTGAAAGGCCTCCGCCTCTTATTTCCAACTTTAAGGCGATGCGTTTGAAGCTGAAATTTAGTATACCTCTTTCCACTTCATGTTCTCCTGATATATTGGCCAAAATTTGGCGAAAATTTTCAGAATCCACAAAATTGGGCTTTGTAACAGGAGAACATGCTGTCGAAAGAAATGGCACAAAGTAACGTCTCCGGAGAACAAATCAAAGAGCGAGAAGTGGCGCAGATGTTTCGAGACAGTGACTATTTACCGAAGAGACGCAGAATTTTCGAACGCCTCTTGAAATGCCTGGGCCTCTTATTTGCAAATTTAAGGCGATGCCTTTGAAGCTGAAATTTAGTGTACCTCTTTCCACTTCAAGTTCTCCTGATATATTGGCCATAATCTGGTGATTATATTCAGAATGCACAAAATGGCACTTTGTAACAGTAGAACATGCCGTCGGAAGAGATGGCACAAAGTAACGTCTCCGGAGAGCAAATCAAAAAGCGAGGAGTGGCACAGATATTTCGAGACAGTGACTGTTTAACGAAGAGACACAGTATTTTCGAACGCCTTTTGAAAGGCCTCCGCCTCTTATTTGCAACTTTAAGGCGATGCCTTTGAAGCTGAAATTTAGTATACCTCTTTCCACTTCATGTTCTCCTGATATATTGGCCAAAATTTGGCGAAAATTTTCAGAATCCACAAAATTGGGCTTTGTAACAGGAGAACATGCGGTCGAAAAGAAATGGCACAAAGTAACGTCTCCGGAGAACAAATCAAAGAGCGAGAAGTGGCGCAGATGTTTCGAGACAGTGACTGTTTAACGAAGAGACGCAGTATTTTCGAACGCCTTTTGAAAGGCCTCCGCCTCTTATTAGCAACTTTAAGGCGATGCCTTTGAAGCTGATATTTAGTATACCTCTTTCCACTTCATGTTCTCCTGATATATTGGCCATAATCTGGCGAATATTTTCAGAATGCACAAAATTGCACTTTGTAACAGTAGAACATTGCCGTCGAAAGAGATGGCACAAAGTAACGTCTCCGGAGAGCAAATCAAAAAGCGAGGAGTGGCCACAGATATTTCGAGACAGTGACTGTTTAACGAAGAGACACAGTATTTTCGAACGCCTTTTGAAAGGCCTCCGCCTCTTATTTGCAACTTTAAGGCGATGCCTTTGAAGCTGAAATTTAGTATACCTCTTTCCACTTCATGTTCTCCTGATATATTGGCCAAAATTTGGCGAAAATTTTCAGAATCCACAAAATTGGGCTTTGTAACAGGAGAACATGCTGTCGAAAGAAATGGCACAAAGTAACGTCTCCGGAGAACAAATCAAAGAGCGAGAAGTGGCGCAGATGTTTCGAGACAGTGACTATTTACCGAAGAGACGCAGAATTTTCGAACGCCTCTTGAAATGCCTGCGCCTCTTATTTGCAACTTTAAGGCGATGCCTTTGAAGCTGAAATTTAGTGTACCTCTTTCCACTTCAAGTTCTCCTGATATATTGGCCATAATCTGGTGATTATATTCAGAATGCACAAAATGGCACTTTGTAACAGTAGAACATGCCGTCGAAAGAGATGGCACAAAGTAACGTCTCCGGAGAGCAAATCAAAAAGCGAGGAGTGGCACAGATATTTCGAGACAGTGACTGTTTAACGAAGAGACACAGTATTTTCGAACGCCTTTTGAAAGGCCTCCGCCTCTTATTTGCAACTTTAAGGCGATGCCTTTGAAGCTGAAATTTAGTATACCTCTTTCCACTTCATGTTCTCCTGATATATTGGCCAAAATTTGGCGAAAATTTTCAGAATCCACAAAATTGGGCTTTGTAACAGGAGAACATGCTGTCGAAAGAAATGGCACAAAGTAACGTCTCCGGAGAACAAATCAAAGAGCGAGAAGTGGCGCAGATGTTTCGAGACAGTGACTGTTTAACGAAGAGACGCAGTATTTTCGAACGCCTTTTGAAAGGCCTCCGCCTCTTATTTGCAACTTTAAGGCGATGCCTTTGAAGCTGAAATTTAGTATACCTCTTTCCACTTCATGTTCTCCCTGATATATTGGCCAAAATTTGGCGAAAATTTTCAGAATCCACAAAATTGGGCTTTGTAACACGAGAACATGCTGTCGAAAGAAATGGCACAAAGTAACGTCTCCGGAGAACAAATCAAAGAGCGAGAAGTGGCGCAGATGTTTCGAGACAGTGACTATTTACCGAAGAGACGCAGAATTTTCGAACGCCTCTTGAAATGCCTGCGCCTCTTATTTGCAACTTTAAGGCGATGCCTTTGAAGCTGAAATTTAGTGTACCTCTTTCCACTTCAAGTTCTCCTGATATATTGGCCATAATCTGGTGATTATATTCAGAATGCACAAAATGGCACTTTGTAACAGTAGAACATGCCGTCGAAAGAGATGGCACAAAGTAACGTCTCCGGAGAGCAAATCAAAAAGCGAGGAGTGGCACAGATATTTCGAGACAGTGACTGTTTAACGAAGAGACACAGTATTTTCGAACGCCTTTTGAAAGGCCTCCGCCTCTTATTTGCAACTTTAAGGCGATGCCTTTGAAGCTGAAATTTAGTATACCTCTTTGCACTTCATGTTCTCCTGATATATTGGCCAAAATTTGGCGAAAATTTTCAGAATCCACAAAATTGGGCTTTGTAACAGGAGAACATGCTGTCGAAAGAAATGGCACAAAGTAACGTCTCCGGAGAACAAATCAAAGAGCGAGAAGTGGCGCAGATGTTTCGAGACAGTGACTGTTTAACGAAGAGACGCAGTATTTTCGAACGCCTTTTGAAAGGCCTCCGCCTCTTATTTGCAACTTTAAGGCGATGCCTTTGAAGCTGAAATTTAGTATACCTCTTTCCACTTCATGTTCTCCTGATATATTGGCCATAATCTGGCGAATATTTTCAGAATGCACAAAATTGCACTTTGTAACAGTAGAACATGCCGTCGAAAGAGATGGCACAAAGTAACGTCTCCGGAGAGCAAATCAAAGAGCGAGGAGTGGCACAGATATTCCGAGACAGTGACTGTTTAACGAAGAGACGCAGTATTTTCGAACGCCTTTTGAAAGGCCTCCGCCTCTTATTTGCAACTTTAAGGCGATGCCTTTGAAGCTGAAATTTAGTATACCTCTTTCCACTGCATGTTCTCCTGATATATTGGCCATAATCTGGCGAATATTTTCAGAATGCACAAAATTGCACTTTGTAACAGTAGAACATGCCGTCGAAAGAGATGGCACAAAGTAACGTCTCCGGAGAGCAAATCAAAGAGCGAGGAGTGGCACAGATATTCCGAGACAGTGACTGTTTAACGAAGAGACGCAGTATTTTCGAACGCCTTTTGAAAGGCCTCCGCCTCTTATTTGCAACTTTAAGGCGATGCCTTTGAAGCTGAAATTTAGTATACCTCTTTCCACTTCATGTTCTCCTGATATATTGGCCAAAATTTGGCGAAAATTTTCAGAATGTACAAAATGGCACTTTGTAACAGTAGAACATTCCGTCGAAAGAAATGGCACAAAGTAACGTCTCCGGAGAGCAAATCAAAGAGCGAGGAGTGGCACAGATATTTCGAGACAGTGACTGTTTACCGAAGAGACGCAGTATTTTCGAACGCCTTTTGAAAGGCCTCCGCCTCTTATTTGCAACTTTAAGGCGATGCGTTTGAAGCTGAAATTTAGTATACCTCTTTCCACTTCATGTTCTCCTGATATATTGGCCACAATCTGGTGAATATTTTCAGAATGCACAAAATTGCACTTTGTAACAGTAGAACATGCCGTCGAAAGAGATGGCACAAAGTAACGTCTCCGGAGAGCAAATCAAAGAGCGAGGAGTGGCACAGATATTTCGAGACAGTGACTGTTTAGCGAAGAGACGCAGTATTTTCGAACGCCTTTTGAAAGGCCTCCGCCTCTTATTTCCAACTTTAAGGCGATGCGTTTGAAGCTGAAATTTAGTATACCTCTTTCCACTTCATGTTCTCCTGATATATTGGCCACAATCTGGTGAATATTTTCAGAATGCACAAAATGTCACTTTGCAACAGTAGAACATGCCGTCGAAAGAGATGGCACAAAGTAACGTCTCCGGAGAGCAAATCAAAGAGCGAGGAGTGGCACAGATATTTCGAGACAGTGACTGTTTAACGAAGAGACGCAGTATTTTCGAACGCCTCTTGAAAGGAATGCGCCTCTTATTAGCAACTTTAAGGCGATGCCTTTGAAGCTGAAATTTAGTGTACCTCTTTCCACTTCAAGTTCTCCTGATATATTGGCCATAATCTGGTGAATATTTTCAGAATGCACAAAATGGCACTTTGTAACAGTAGAACATGCCGTCGAAAGAGATGGCACAAAGTAACGTCTCCGGAGAGCAAATCAAAGAGCGAGGAGTGGCAAAGATATTTCGAGACAGTGACTGTTTAACGATGAGACGCAGTATTTTCGAACGCCTCTTGAAAGGAATGCGCCTCTTATTAGCAACTTTAAGGCGATGCCTTTGAAGCTGAAATTTAGTATACCTCTTTCCACTTCATGTTCTCCTGATATATTGACCATAATCTGGCGAATATTTTCAGAATGCACAAAATTGCACTTTGTAACAGTAGAACATGCCGTCGAAAGAGATGGCACAAAGTAACGTCTCCGGAGAGCAAATCAAAGAGCGAGGAGTGGCACAGATATTCCGTGACAGTGACTGTTTAACGAAGAGACGCAGTATTTTCGAACGCCTATTGAAAGGCCTCCGCCTCTTATTTGCAACTTTAAGGCGATGCCTTTGAAGCTGAAATTTAGTATACCTCTTTCCACTTCATGTTCTCCTGATATATTGGCCACAATCTGGTGAATATTTTCAGAATGCACAAAATGGCACTTTGCAACAGTAGAACATGCCGTCGAAAGAGATGGCACAAAGTAACGTCTCCGGAGAGCGAATCAAAGAGCGAGGAGTGGCACAGATATTTCGAGACAGTGACTGATTAACGAAGAGACCCAGTATTTTCGAACGCCTCTTGAAAGGAATGCGCCTCTTATTAGCAACTTTAAGGCGATGCCTTTGAAGCTGATATTTAGTATACCTCTTTCCACTTCATGTTCTCCTGATATATTGGCCATAATCTGGCGAATATTTTCAGAATGCACAAAATTGCACTTTGTAACAGTAGAACATTGCCGTCGAAAGAGATGGCACAAAGTAACGTCTCCGGAGAGCAAATCAAAGAGCGAGGAGTGGCACAGATATTTCGAGACAGTGACTGTTTAACGAAGAGGCGCAGTATTTTCGAACGCCTCTTGAAAGGAATGCGCCTCTTATTAGCAACTTTAAGGCGATGCCTTTGAAGCTGAAATTTAGTGTACCTCTTTCCACTTCAAGTTCTCCTGATATATTGGCCATAATCTGGTGAATATTTTCAGAATGCACAAAATGGCACTTTGTAACAGTAGAACATGCCGTCGAAAGAGATGGCACAAAGTAACGTCTCCGGAGAGCAAATCAAAGAGCGAGGAGTGGCACAGATATTTCGAGACAGTGACTGTTTAACGATGAGACGCAGTATTTTCGAACGCCTCTTGAAAGGAATGCGCCTCTTATTAGCAACTTTAAGGCGATGCCTTTGAAGCTGAAATTTAGTATACCTCTTTCCACTTCATGTTCTCCTGATATATTGGCCATAATCTGGCGAATATTTTGAGAATGCACAAAATTGCACTTTGTAACAGTAGAACATGCCGTCGAAAGAGATGGCACAAAGTAACGTCTCCGGAGAGCAAATCAAAGAGCGAGGAGTGGCACAGATATTCCGTGACAGTGACTGTTTAACGAAGAGACGCAGTATTTTCGAACGCCTATTGAAAGGCCTCCGCCTCTTATTTGCAACTTTAAGGCGATGCCTTTGAAGCTGAAATTTAGTATACCTCTTTCCACTTCATGTTCTCCTGATATATTGGCCACAATCTGGTGAATATTTTCAGAATGCACAAAATGGCACTTTGCAACAGTAGAACATGCCGTCGAAAGAGATGGCACAAAGTAACGTCTCCGGAGAGCGAATCAAAGAGCGAGGAGTGGCACAGATATTTCGAGACAGTGACTGATTAACGAAGAGACCCAGTATTTTCGAACGCCTCTTGAAAGGAATGCGCCTCTTATTAGCAACTTTAAGGCGATGCCTTTGAAGCTGATATTTAGTATACCTCTTTCCACTTCATGTTCTCCTGATATATTGGCCATAATCTGGCGAATATTTTCAGAATGCACAAAATTGCACTTTGTAACAGTAGAACATTGCCGTCGAAAGAGATGGCACAAAGTAACGTCTCCGGAGAGCAAATCAAAAAGCGAGGAGTGGCACAGATATTTCGAGACAGTGACTGTTTAACGAAGAGACACAGTATTTTCGAACGCCTTTTGAAAGGCCTCCGCCTCTTATTTGCAACTTTAAGGCGATGCCTTTGAAGCTGAAATTTAGTATACCTCTTTCCACTTCATGTTCTCCTGATATATTGGCCAAAATTTGGCGAAAATTTTCAGAATCCACAAAATTGGGCTTTGTAACAGGAGAACATGCTGTCGAATGAAATGGCACAAAGTAACGTCTCCGGAGAACAAATCAAAGAGCGAGGAGTGGCACAGATATTTCGAGACAGTGACTGTTTAACGATGAGACGCAGTATTTTCGAACGCCTCTTGAAAGGAATGCGCCTCTTATTAGCAACTTTAAGGCGATGCCTTTGAAGCTGAAATTTAGTATACCTCTTTCCACTTCATGTTCTCCTGATATATTGGCCATAATCTGGCGAATATTTTCAGAATGCACAAAATTGCACTTTGTAACAGTAGAACATGCCGTCGAAAGAGATGGCACAAAGTAACGTCTCCGGAGAGCAAATCAAAGAGCGAGGAGTGGCACAGATATTTCGAGACAGTGACTGTTTAACGATGAGACGCAGTATTTTCGAACGCCTCTTGAAAGGAATGCGCCTCTTATTAGCAACTTTAAGGCGATGCCTTTGAAGCTGAAATTTAGTATACCTCTTTCCACTTCATGTTCTCCTGATATATTGGCCATAATCTGGCGAATATTTTCAGAATGCACAAAATTGCACTTTGTAACAGTAGAACATGCCGTCGAAAGAGATGGCACAAAGTAACGTCTCCGGAGAGCAAATCAAAGAGCGAGGAGTGGCACAGATATTTCGAGACAGTGACTGTTTAACGATGAGACGCAGTATTTTCGAACGCCTCTTGAAAGGAATGCGCCTCTTATTAGCAACTTTAAGGCGATGCCTTTGAAGCTGAAATTTAGTATACCTCTTTCCACTTCATGTTCTCCTGATATATTGGCCATAATCTGGCGAATATTTTCAGAATGCACAAAATTGCACTTTGTAACAGTAGAACATGCCGTCGAAAGAGATGGCACAAAGTAACGTCTCCGGAGAGCAAATCAAGGAGCGAGGAGTGGCACAGATATTCCGTGACAGTGACTGTTTAACGAAGAGACGCAGTATTTTCGAACGCCTATTGAAAGGCCTCCGCCTCTTATTTGCAACTTTAAGGCGATGCCTTTGAAGCTGAAATTTAGTATACCTCTTTCCACTTCATGTTCTCCTGATATATTGGCCACAATCTGGTGAATATTTTCAGAATGCACAAAATGGCACTTTCCAACAGTAGAACATGCCGTCGAAAGAGATGGCACAAAGTAACGTCTCCGGAGAGCGAATCAAAGAGCGAGGAGTGGCACAGATATTTCGAGACAGTGACTGATTAACGAAGAGACCCAGTATTTTCGAACGCCTCTTGAAAGGAATGCGCCTCTTATTAGCAACTTTAAGGCGATGCCTTTGAAGCTGATATTTAGTATACCTCTTTCCACTTCATGTTCTCCTGATATATTGGCCATAATCTGGCGAATATTTTCAGAATGCACAAAATTGCACTTAGTAACAGTAGAACATTGCCGTCGAAAGAGATGGCACAAAGTAACGTCTCCGGAGAGCAAATCAAAGAGCGAGGAGTGGCACAGATATTTCGAGACAGTGACTGTTTAACGAAGAGACGCAGTATTTTCGAACGCCTCTTGAAAGGAATGCGCCTCTTATTAGCAACTTTAAGGCGATGCCTTTGAAGCTGAAATTTAGTGTACCTCTTTCCACTTCAAGTTCTCCTGATATATTGGCCATAATCTGGTGAATATTTTCAGAATGCACAAAATGGCACTTTGTAACAGTAGAACATGCCGTCGAAAGAGATGGCACAAAGTAACGTCTCCGGAGAGCAAATCAAAGAGCGAGGAGTGGCACAGATATTTCGAGACAGTGACTGTTTAACGATGAGACGCAGTATTTTCGAACGCCTCTTGAAAGGAATGCGCCTCTTATTAGCAACTTTAAGGCGATGCCTTTGAAGCTGAAATTTAGTATACCTCTTTCCACTTCATGTTCTCCTGATATATTGGCCATAATCTGGCGAATATTTTGAGAATGCACAAAATTGCACTTTGTAACAGTAGAACATGCCGTCGAAAGAGATGGCACAAAGTAACGTCTCCGGAGAGCAAATCAAAGAGCGAGGAGTGGCACAGATATTCCGTGACAGTGACTGTTTAACGAAGAGACGCAGTATTTTCGAACGCCTATTGAAAGGCCTCCGCCTCTTATTTGCAACTTTAAGGCGATGCCTTTGAAGCTGAAATTTAGTATACCTCTTTCCACTTCATGTTCTCCTGATATATTGGCCACAATCTGGTGAATATTTTCAGAATGCACAAAATGGCACTTTGCAACAGTAGAACATGCCGTCGAAAGAGATGGCACAAAGTAACGTCTCCGGAGAGCGAATCAAAGAGCGAGGAGTGGCACAGATATTTCGAGACAGTGACTGATTAACGAAGAGACCCAGTATTTTCGAACGCCTCTTGAAAGGAATGCGCCTCTTATTAGCAACTTTAAGGCGATGCCTTTGAAGCTGATATTTAGTATACCTCTTTCCACTTCATGTTCTCCTGATATATTGGCCATAATCTGGCGAATATTTTCAGAATGCACAAAATTGCACTTTGTAACAGTAGAACATTGCCGTCGAAAGAGATGGCACAAAGTAACGTCTCCGGAGAGCAAATCAAAAAGCGAGGAGTGGCACAGATATTTCGAGACAGTGACTGTTTAACGAAGAGACACAGTATTTTCGAACGCCTTTTGAAAGGCCTCCGCCTCTTATTTGCAACTTTAAGGCGATGCCTTTGAAGCTGAAATTTAGTATACCTCTTTCCACTTCATGTTCTCCTGATATATTGGCCAAAATTTGGCGAAAATTTTCAGAATCCACAAAATTGGGCTTTGTAACAGGAGAACATGCTGTCGAAAGAAATGGCACAAAGTAACGTCTCCGGAGAACAAATCAAAGAGCGAGAAGTGGCGCAGATATTTCGAGACAGTGACTGTTTAACGATGAGACGCAGTATTTTCGAACGCCTCTTGAAAGGAATGCGCCTCTTATTAGCAACTTTAAGGCGATGCCTTTGAAGCTGAAATTTAGTATACCTCTTTCCACTTCATGTTCTCCTGATATATTGGCCATAATCTGGCGAATATTTTCAGAATGCACAAAATTGCACTTTGTAACAGTAGAACATGCCGTCGAAAGAGATGGCACAAAGTAACGTCTCCGGAGAGCAAATCAAAGAGCGAGGAGTGGCACAGATATTCCGTGACAGTGACTGTTTAACGAAGAGACGCAGTATTTTCGAACGCCTATTGAAAGGCCTCCGCCTCTTATTAGCAACTTTAAGGCGATGCCTTTGAAGCTGAAATTTAGTATACCTCTTTCCACTTCATGTTCTCCTGATATATTGGCCACAATCTGGTGAATATTTTCAGAATGCACAAAATGGCACTTTGCAACTGTAGAACATGCCGTCGAAAGAGATGGCACAAAGTAACGTCTCCGGAGAGCGAATCAAAGAGCGAGGAGTGGCACAGATATTTCGAGACAGTGACTGATTAACGAAGAGACCCAGTATTTTCGAACGCCTCTTGAAAGGAATGCGCCTCTTATTAGCAACTTTAAGGCGATGCCTTTGAAGCTGATATTTAGTATACCTCTTTCCACTTCATGTTCTCCTGATATATTGGCCATAATCTGGCGAATATTTTCAGAATGCACAAAATTGCACTTTGTAACAGTAGAACATTGCCGTCGAAAGAGATGGCACAAAGTAACGTCTCCGGAGAGCAAATCAAAAAGCGAGGAGTGGCACAGATATTTCGAGACAGTGACTGTTTAACGAAGAGACACAGTATTTTCGAACGCCTTTTGAAAGGCCTCCGCCTCTTATTTGCAACTTTAAGGCGATGCCTTTGAAGCTGAAATTTAGTATACCTCTTTCCACTTCATGTTCTCCTGATATATTGGCCAAAATTTGGCGAAAATTTTCAGAATCCACAAAATTGGGCTTTGTAACAGGAGAACATGCTGTCGAAAGAAATGGCACAAAGTAACGTCTCCGGAGAACAAATCAAAGAGCGAGAAGTGGCGCAGATATTTCGAGACAGTGACTGTTTAACGATGAGACGCAGTATTTTCGAACGCCTCTTGAAAGGAATGCGCCTCTTATTAGCAACTTTAAGGCGATGCCTTTGAAGCTGAAATTTAGTATACCTCTTTCCACTTCATGTTCTCCTGATATATTGGCCATAATCTGGCGAATATTTTCAGAATGCACAAAATTGCACTTTGTAACAGTAGAACATGCCGTCGAAAGAGATGGCACAAAGTAACGTCTCCGGAGAGCAAATCAAAGAGCGAGGAGTGGCACAGATATTCCGTGGCAGTGACTGTTTAACGAAGAGACGCAGTATTTTCGAACGCCTATTGAAAGGCCTCCGCCTCTTATTAGCAACTTTAAGGCGATGCCTTTGAAGCTGAAATTTAGTATACCTCTTTCCACTTCATGTTCTCCTGATATATTGGCCACAATCTGGTGAATATTTTAAGAATGCACAAAATGGCACTTTGCAACTGTAGAACATGCCGTCGAAAGAGATGGCACAAAGTAACGTCTCCGGAGAGCGAATCAAAGAGCGAGGAGTGGCACAGATATTTCGAGACAGTGACTGATTAACGAAGAGACCCAGTATTTTCGAACGCCTCTTGAAAGGAATGCGCCTCTTATTAGCAACTTTAAGGCGATGCCTTTGAAGCTGATATTTAGTATACCTCTTTCCACTTCATGTTCTCCTGATATATTGGCCATAATCTGGCGAATATTTTCAGAATGCACAAAATTGCACTTTGTAACAGTAGAACATTGCCGTCGAAAGAGATGGCACAAAGTAACGTCTCCGGAGAGCAAATCAAAAAGCGAGGAGTGGCACAGATATTTCGAGACAGTGACTGTTTAACGAAGAGACACAGTATTTTCGAACGCCTTTTGAAAGGCCTCCGCCTCTTATTTGCAACTTTAAGGCGATGCCTTTGAAGCTGAAATTTAGTATACCTCTTTCCACTTCATGTTCTCCTGATATATTAGCCAAAATTTGGCGAAAATTTTCAGAATCCACAAAATTGGGCTTTGTAACAGGAGAACATGCTGTCGAAAGAAATGGCACAAAGTAACGTCTCCGGAGAACAAATCAAAGAGCGAGAAGTGGCGCAGATGTTTCGAGACAGTGACTATTTACCGAAGAGACGCAGAATTTTCGAACGCCTCTTGAAATGCCTGCGCCTCTTATTTGCAACTTTAAGGCGATGCCTTTGAAGCTGAAATTTAGTGTACCTCTTTCCACTTCAAGTTCTCCTGATATATTGGCCATAATCTGGTGATTATTTTCAGAATGCACAAAATGGCACTTTGTAACAGTAGAACATGCCGTCGAAAGAGATGGCACAAAGTAACGTCTCCGGAGAGCAAATCAAAAAGCGAGGAGTGGCACAGATATTTCGAGACAGTGACTGTTTAACGAAGAGACGCAGTATTTTCGAACGCCTTTTGAAAGGCCTCCGCCTCTTATTTGCAACTTTAAGGCGATGCCTTTGAAGCTGAAATTTAGTATACCTCTTTCCACTTCATGTTCTCCTGATATATTGGCCACAATCTGGTGAATATTTTCAGAATGCACAAAATTGCACTTTGTAATAGTAGAACATGCCGTCGAAAGAGATGGCACAAAGTAACGTCTCCGGAGAGCAAATCAAAGAGCGAGGAGTGGCACAGATATTCCGAGACAGTGACTGTTTAACGAAGAGACGCAGTATTTTCGAACGCCTTTTGAAAGGCCTCCGCCTCTTATTTGCAACTTTAAGGCGATGCCTTTGAAGCTGAAATTTAGTATACCTCTTTCCACTTCATGTTCTCCTGATATATTGGCCATAATCTGGTGAATATTTTCAGAATGCACAAAATTGCACTTTGTAACAGTAGAACATGCCGTCGAAAGAGATGGCACAAAGTAACGTCTCCGGAGAGCAAATCAAAGAGCGAGGAGTGGCACAGATATTCCGAGACAGTGACTGCTTAACGAAGAGACGCAGAATTTTCGAACGCCTCTTGAAAGGAATGCGCCTCTCATTTCCAAATTTAAGGCGATGCCTTTGAAGCTGAAATTTAGTGTACCTCTTTCCACTTCATGTTCTCATGATATATTGGCCAAAATCTGGCTAAAATTTTCAGAATGCACAAAATTACGCTTTGTAACAGGAGAACATGCCGTCGAAAGTGATGGCACAAAGTAACGTCTCCGGAGAGCAAATCAAAGAGCGAGGAGTGGCACAGATATTTCGAGACAGTGACTGTTTAACGAAGAGACGCAGTATTTTCGAACGCCTCTTGAAAGGAATGCGCCTCTTATTAGCAACTTTAAGGCGATGCCTTTGAAGCTGAAATTTAGTGTACCTCTTTCCACTTCATGTTCTCATGATATATTGGCCAAAATCTGGCTAAAATTTTCAGAATGCACAAAATTACGCTTTGTAACAGGAGAACATGCCGTCGAAAGTGATGGCACAAAGTAACGTCTCCGGAGAGCAAATCAAAGAGCGAGGAGTGGCACAGATATTTCGAGACAGTGACTGTTTAACGAAGAGACGCAGTATTTTCGAACGCCTCTTGAAAGGAATGCGCCTCTTATTAGCAACTTTAAGGCGATGCCTTTGAAGCTGAAATTTAGTATACCTCTTTCCACTTCATGTTCTCCTGATATATTGGCCACAATCTGGTGAATATTTTCAGAATGCACAAAATGTCACTTTGCAACAGTAGAACATGCCGTCGAAAGAGATGGCACAAAGTAACGTCTCCGGAGAGCAAATCAAAGAGCGAGGAGTGGCACAGATATTCCGAGACAGTGACTGTTTAACGAAGAGACGCAGTATTTTCGAACGCCTCTTGAAAGGAATGCGCCTCTTATTAGCAACTTTAAGGCGATGCCTTTGAAGCTGAAATTTAGTATACCTCTTTCCACTTCATGTTCTCCTGATATATTGGCCATAATCTGGCGAATATTTTGAGAATGCACAAAATTGCACTTTGTAACAGTAGAACATGCCGTCGAAAGAAATGGCACAAAGTAACGTCTCCGGAGAGCAAATCAAAGAGCGAGGAGTGGCACAGATATTCCGTGACAGTGACTGTTTAACGAAGAGACGCAGTATTTTCGAACGCCTATTGAAAGGCCTCCGCCTCTTATTTGCAACTTTAAGGCGATGCCTTTGAAGCTGAAATTTAGTATACCTCTTTCCACTTCATGTTCTCCTGATATATTGGCCACAATCTGGTGAATATTTTCAGAATGCACAAAATGGCACTTTGCAACAGTAGAACATGCCGTCGAAAGAGATGGCACAAAGTAACGTCTCCGGAGAGCGAATCAAAGAGCGAGGAGTGGCACAGATATTTCGAGACAGTGACTGATTAACGAAGAGACCCAGTATTTTCGAACGCCTCTTGAAAGGAATGCGCCTCTTATTAGCAACTTTAAGGCGATGCCTTTGAAGCTGATATTTAGTATACCTCTTTCCACTTCATGTTCTCCTGATATATTGGCCAAAATTTGGCGAAAATTTTCAGAATCCACAAAATTGGGCTTTGTAACAGGAGAACATGCTGTCGAAAGAAATGGCACAAAGTAACGTCTCCGGAGAACAAATCAAAGAGCGAGAAGTGGCGCAGATATTTCGAGACAGTGACTGTTTAACGATGAGACGCAGTATTTTCGAACGCCTCTTGAAAGGAATGCGCCTCTTATTAGCAACTTTAAGGCGATGCCTTTGAAGCTGAAATTTAGTATACCTCTTTCCACTTCATGTTCTCCTGATATATTGGCCATAATCTGGCGAATATTTTCAGAATGCACAAAATTGCACTTTGTAACAGTAGAACATGCCGTCGAAAGAGATGGCACAAAGTAACGTCTCCGGAGAGCAAATCAAAGAGCGAGGAGTGGCACAGATATTCCGTGACAGTGACTGTTTAACGAAGAGACGCAGTATTTTCGAACGCCTATTGAAAGGCCTCCGCCTCTTATTAGCAACTTTAAGGCGATGACTTTGAAGCTGAAATTTAGTATACCTCTTTCCACTTCATGTTCTCCTGATATATTGGCCACAATCTGGTGAATATTTTCAGAATGCACAAAATGGCACTTTGTAACAGTAGAACATGCCGTCGAAAGAGATGGCACAAAGTAACGTCTCCGGAGAGCAAATCAAAAAGCGAGGAGTGGCACAGATATTTCGAGACAGTAACTGTTTAACGAAGAGACGCAGTATTTTCGAACGCCTTTTGAAAGGCCTCCGCCTCTTATTTGCAACTTTAAGGCGATGCCTTTGAAGCTGAAATTTAGTATACCTCTTTCCACTTCATGTTCTCCTGATATATTGGCCAAAATTTGGCGAAAATTTTCAGAATGTACAAAATGGCACTTTGTAACAGTAGAACATTCCGTCGAAAGAAATGGCACAAAGTAACGTCTCCGGAGAGCAAATCAAAGAGCGAGGAGTGGCACAGATATTTCGAGACAGTGACTGTTTACCGAAGAGACGCAGTATTTTCGAACGCCTATTGAAAGGCCTCCGCCTCTTATTTGCAACTTTAAGGCGATGCGTTTGAAGCTGAAATTTAGTATACCTCTTTCCACTTCATGTTCTCCTGATATATTGGCCACAATCTGGTGAATATTTTCAGAATGCACAAAATTGCACTTTGTAATAGTAGAACATGCCGTCGAAAGAGATGGCACAAAGTAACGTCTCCGGAGAGCAAATCAAAGAGCGAGGAGTGGCACAGATATTCCGAGACAGTGACTGTTTAACGAAGAGACGCAGTATTTTCGAACGCCTTTTGAAAGGCCTCCGCCTCTTATTTGCAACTTTAAGGCGATGCCTTTGAAGCTGAAATTTAGTATACCTCTTTCCACTTCATGTTCTCCTGATATATTGGCCATAATCTGGTGAATATTTTCAGAATGCACAAAATTGCACTTTGTAACAGTAGAACATGCCGTCGAAAGAGATGGCACAAAGTAACGTCTCCGGAGAGCAAATCAAAGAGCGAGGAGTGGCACAGATATTCCGAGACAGTGACTGCTTAACGAAGAGACGCAGAATTTTCGAACGCCTCTTGAAAGGAATGCGCCTCTCATTTCCAAATTTAAGGCGATGCCTTTGAAGCTGAAATTTAGTATACCTCTTTCCACTTCATGTTCTCATGATATATTGGCCAAAATCTGGCTAAAATTTTCAGAATGCACAAAATTACGCTTTGTAACAGGAGAACATGCCGTCGAAAGTGATGGCACAAAGTAACGTCTCCGGAGAGCAAATCAAAGAGCGAGGAGTGGCACAGATATTTCGAGACAGTGACTGTTTAACGAAGAGACGCAGTATTTTCGAACGCCTCTTGAAAGGAATGCGCCTCTTATTAGCAACTTTAAGGCGATGCCTTTGAAGCTGAAATTTAGTATACCTCTTTCCACTTCATGTTCTCCTGATATATTGGCCACAATCTGGTGAATATTTTCAGAATGCACAAAATGTCACTTTGCAACAGTAGAACATGCCGTCGAAAGAGATGGCACAAAGTAACGTCTCCGGAGAGCAAATCAAAGAGCGAGGAGTGGCACAGATATTCCGAGACAGTGACTGTTTAACGAAGAGACGCAGTATTTTCGAACGCCTCTTGAAAGGAATGCGCCTCTTATTAGCAACTTTAAGGCGATGCCTTTGAAGCTGAAATTTAGTATACCTCTTTCCACTTCATGTTCTCCTGATATATTGGCCATAATCTGGCGAATATTTTGAGAATGCACAAAATTGCACTTTGTAACAGTAGAACATGCCGTCGAAAGAGATGGCACAAAGTAACGTCTCCGGAGAGCAAATCAAAGAGCGAGGAGTGGCACAGATATTCCGTGACAGTGACTGTTTAACGAAGAGACGCAGTATTTTCGAACGCCTATTGAAAGGCCTCCGCCTCTTATTTGCAACTTTAAGGCGATGCCTTTGAAGCTGAAATTTAGTATACCTCTTTCCACTTCATGTTCTCCTGATATATTGGCCACAATCTGGTGAATATTTTCAGAATGCACAAAATGGCACTTTGCAACAGTAGAACATGCCGTCGAAAGAGATGGCACAAAGTAACGTCTCCGGAGAGCGAATCAAAGAGCGAGGAGTGGCACAGATATTTCGAGACAGTGACTGATTAACGAAGAGACCCAGTATTTTCGAACGCCTCTTGAAAGGAATGCGCCTCTTATTAGCAACTTTAAGGCGATGCCTTTGAAGCTGATATTTAGTATACCTCTTTCCACTTCATGTTCTCCTGATATATTGGCCAAAATTTGGCGAAAATTTTCAGAATCCACAAAATTGGGCTTTGTAACAGGAGAACATGCTGTCGAAAGAAATGGCACAAAGTAACGTCTCCGGAGAACAAATCAAAGAGCGAGAAGTGGCGCAGATATTTCGAGACAGTGACTGTTTAACGATGAGACGCAGTATTTTCGAACGCCTCTTGAAAGGAATGCGCCTCTTATTAGCAACTTTAAGGCGATGCCTTTGAAGCTGAAATTTAGTATACCTCTTTCCACTTCATGTTCTCCTGATATATTGGCCATAATCTGGCGAATATTTTCAGAATGCACAAAATTGCACTTTGTAACAGTAGAACATGCCGTCGAAAGAGATGGCACAAAGTAACGTCTCCGGAGAGCAAATCAAAGAGCGAGGAGTGGCACAGATATTCCGTGACAGTGACTGTTTAACGAAGAGACGCAGTATTTTCGAACGCCTATTGAAAGGCCTCCGCCTCTTATTAGCAACTTTAAGGCGATGCCTTTGAAGCTGAAATTTAGTATACCTCTTTCCACTTCATGTTCTCCTGATATATTGGCCACAATCTGGTGAATATTTTCAGAATGCACAAAATGGCACTTTGTAACAGTAGAACATGCCGTCGAAAGAGATGGCACAAAGTAACGTCTCCGGAGAGCAAATCAAAAAGCGAGGAGTGGCACAGATATTTCGAGACAGTGACTGTTTAACGAAGAGACGCAGTATTTTCGAACGCCTTTTGAAAGGCCTCCGCCTCTTATTTGCAACTTTAAGGCGATGCCTTTGAAGCTGAAATTTAGTATACCTCTTTCCACTTCATGTTCTCCTGATATATTGGCCAAAATTTGGCGAAAATTTTCAGAATGTACAAAATGGCACTTTGTAACAGTAGAACATGCCGTCGAAAGAGATGGCACAAAGTAACGTCTCCGGAGAGCAAATCAAAGAGCGAGGAGTGGCACAGATATTCCGAGACAGTGACTGTTTAACGAAGAGACGCAGTATTTTCGAACGCCTCTTGAAAGGAATGCGCCTCTTATTAGCAACTTTAAGGCGATGCCTTTGAAGCTGAAATTTAGTATACCTCTTTCCACTTCATGTTCTCCTGATATATTGGCCATAATCTGGCGAATATTTTGAGAATGCACAAAATTGCACTTTGTAACAGTAGAACATGCCGTCGAAAGAGATGGCACAAAGTAACGTCTCCGGAGAGCAAATCAAAGAGCGAGGAGTGGCACAGATATTCCGTGACAGTGACTGTTTAACGAAGAGACGCAGTATTTTCGAACGCCTATTGAAAGGCCTCCGCCTCTTATTTGCAACTTTAAGGCGATGCCTTTGAAGCTGAAATTTAG
>NW_027486874.1:0-19356 GCF_050908995.1 Andrena cerasifolii | reverse complement strand
TTTGTTCGTTTGTTCGCTTGTTCGTTGGTTCGATGGTTCGTTGGTTCGTTGGTTCGTTGGTTCGTTGGTTCGTTGGTTCGTTGGTTCGTTGCTTCGTTGGTTCGTTGGTTCATTGGTTCGTTGGTTCGTTGGTTCGTTGGTTCGTTGGTTCGTTGGTTCGTTGGTTCGTTGGTTCGTTGGTTCGTTGGTTCGTTGGTTCGTTGGTTCGTTGGTTCGTTGGTTCGTTGGTTCGTTTGTTCGTTGGTTCGTTGGTTCGTTGGTTCGTTGGTTCGTTGGTTCGTTGGTTCGTTGGTTCGTTGGTTCGTTGGTTCGTTGGTTCGTTGGTTCGTTGTTTCGTTGTTTCGTTGTTTCGTTGTTTCGTTGTTTCGTTGTTTCGTTGTTTCGTTGTTTCGTTGTTTCGTTGTTTCGTTGTTTCGTTGTTTCGTTGTTTCGTTGTTTCGTTGTTTCGTTGTTTCGTTGTTTCGTTGTTTCGTTGTTTCGTTGTTTCGTTGTTTCGTTGTTTCGTTGTTTCGTTGTTTCGTTGTTTCGTTGTTTCGTTGTTTCGTTGTTTCGTTGTTTCGTTGTTTCGTTGTTTCGTTGTTTCGTTGTTTCGTTGTTTCGTTGTTTCGTTGTTTCGTTGTTTCGTTGTTTCGTTGTTTCGTTGTTTCGTTGTTTCGTTGTTTCGTTGTTTCGTTGTTTCGTTGTTTCGTTGTTTCGTTGTTTCGTTGTTTCGTTGTTTCGTTGTTTCGTTGTTTCGTTGTTTCGTTGTTTCGTTGTTTCGTTGTTTCGTTGTTTCGTTGTTTCGTTGTTTCGTTGTTTCGTTGTTTCGTTGTTTCGTTGTTTCGTTGTTTCGTTGTTTCGTTGTTTCGTTGTTTCGTTGTTTCGTTGTTTCGTTGTTTCGTTGGTTCGTTTGTTCGTTTGTTCGTTGGTTCGTTGTTTCGTTGTTTCGTTGTTTCGTTGTTTCGTTGTTTCGTTGTTTCGTTGTTTCGTTGTTACGTTGTTTCGTTGTTTCGTTGTTTCGTTGTTTCGTTGTTTCGTTGTTTCGTTGTGTCGTTGGTTCTTTTGTTTCTTTGTCTCTTTGTTCGTTTGTTCTTTTGTTCGTTTGTTCGTTGGTTCGTTGGTTCGTTGGTTCGTTGGTTCGTTGGTTCGTTGGTTCGTTGGTTCGTTGGTTCGTTGGTTCGTTTGTTCGTTGGTTCGTTGGTTCGTTGGTTCGTTGGTTCGTTGTTTCGTTGTTTCGTTGTTTCGTTGCTTCGTTGTTTCGTTGTTTCGTTGTTTCGTTGTTTCGTTGTTTCGTTGTTTCGTTGTTTCGTTGTTTCGTTGTTTCGTTGTTTCGTTGTTTCGTTGTTTCGTTGTTTCGTTGTTTCGTTGTTTCGTTGTTTCGTTGTTTCGTTGTTTCGTTGTTTCGTTGTTTCGTTGTTTCGTTGTTTCGTTGTTTCGTTGTTTCGTTGTTTCGTTGTTTCGTTGTTTCGTTGTTTCGTTGTTTCGTTGTTTCGTTGTTTCGTTGTTTCGTTGTTTCGTTGTTTCGTTGTTTCGTTGTTTCGTTGTTTCGTTGTTTCGTTGTTTCGTTGTTTCGTTGTTTCGTTGTTTCGTTGTTTCGTTGTTTGGCTGTTTCGCTGTTTCGCTGTTTCGTTGTTTCGTTGTTTCGCTGTTTCGTTGTTTCGTTGTTTCGTTGTTTCGTTGTTTCGTTGTTTCGTTGTTTCGTTGTTTCGTTGTTTCGTTGTTTCGTTGTTTCGTTGTTTCGTTGTTTCGTTGTTTCGTTGTTTCGTTGTTTCGTTGTTTCGTTGTTTCGTTGTTTCGTTGTTTCGTTGTTTCGTGGTTTCGTTGTTTCGTTGTTTCGTTGTTTCGTTGTTTCGTTGTTTCGTTGTTTCGTTGTTTCGTTGTTTCGTTGTTTCGTTGTTTCGTTGTTTCGTTGTTTCGTTGTTTCGTTGTTTCGTTGTTTCGTTGTTTCGTTGGTTCGTTGGTTCGTTGGTTCGTTGGTTCGTTGGTTCGTTGGTTCGTTGGTTCGTTGGTTCGTTGGTTCGTTGGTTCGTTGGTTCGTTGGTTCGTTGGTTCGTTGGTTCGTTGGTTCGTTGGTTCGTTGGTTCGTTGGTTCGTTGGTTCGTTGGTTCGTTGGTTCGTTGGTTCGTTGGTTCGTTGGTTCGTTGGTTCGTTGGTTCGTTGGTTCGTTGGTTCGTTGGTTCGTTGGTTCGTTGGTTCGTTGGTTCGTTGGTTCGTTGGTTCGTTGGTTCGTTGGTTCGTTGGTTCGTTGGTTCGTTGGTTCGTTGGTTCGTTGGTTCGTTGGTTCGTTGGTTCGTTGGTTCGTTGGTTCGTTGGTTCGTTGGTTCGTTGGTTCTTTGGTTCGTTGGTTCGTTGGTTCGTTGGTTCGTTGGTTCGTTGGTTCGTTGGTTCGTTGGTTCGTTGGTTCGTTGGTTCGTTGGTTCGTTGGTTCGTTGGTTCGTTGGTTCGTTGGTTCGTTGTTTCGTTGTTTCGTTGTTTCGTTGTTTCGTTGTTTCGTTGTTTCGTTGTTTCGTTGTTTCGTTGTTTCGTTGTTACGTTGTTTCGTTGTTTCGTTGTTTCGTTGTTTCGTTGTTTCGTTGTTTCGTTGTTTCGTTGTTTCGTTGTTTCGTTGTTTCGTTGTTTCGTTGTTTCGTTGTTTCGTTGTTTCGTTGTTTCGTTGTTTCGTTGTTTCGCTGTTTCGTTGTTTCGTTGTTTCGTTGTTTCGTTGTTTCGTTGTTTCGTTGTTTCGTTGTTTCGTTGTTTCGTTGGTTCGTTGGTTCGTTGGTTCGTTGGTTCGTTGGTTCGTTGGTTCGTTGGTTCGTTGGTTCGTTGGTTCGTTGGTTCGTTGGTTCGTTGGTTCGTTGGTTCGTTGGTTCGTTGGTTCGTTGGTTCGTTGGTTCGTTGGTTCGTTGGTTCGTTGGTTCGTTGGTTCGTTGGTTCGTTGGTTCGTTGGTTCGTTGGTTCGTTGGTTCGTTGGTTCGTTGGTTCGTTGGTTCGTTGGTTCGTTGGTTGTTGGTTCGTTGGTTCGTTGGTTCGTTGGTTCGTTGGTTCGTTGGTTCGTTGGTTCGTTGGTTCGTTGGTTCGTTGTTTCGTTGTTTCGTTGTTTCGTTGTTTCGTTTGTTTCGTTGTTTCGTTTGTTTCGTTGTTTCGTTGTTTCGTTGTTTCGTTGTTTCGTTGTTTCGTTGTTTCGTTGTTTCGTTGTTTCGTTGTTTCGTTGGTTCGTTGGTTCGTTGGTTCGTTGGTTCGTTGGTTCGTTGGTTCGTTGGTTCGTTGGTTCGTTGGTTCGTTGGTTCGTTGGTTCGTTGGTTCGTTGGTTCGTTGGTTCGTTGGTTCGTTGGTTCGTTGTTTCGTTGTTTCGTTGTTTCGTTGTTTCGTTGTTTCGTTGTTTCGTTGTTTCGTTGTTTCGTTGTTTCGTTGTTTCGTTGTTTCGTTGGTTCGTTGGTTCGTTGGTTCGTTGGTTCGTTGGTTCGTTGGTTCGTTGGTTCGTTGGTTCGTTGGTTCGTTGGTTCGTTGGTTCGTTGGTTCGTTTGGTTCGTTGGTTCGTTGGTTCGTTGGTTCGTTGGTTCGTTGGTTCGTTGGTTCGTTGGTTCGTTGGTTTCGTTGGTTCGTTGTTCGTTGGTTCGTTGGTTCGTTGGTTCGTTGGTTCGTTGTTTCGTTGTTTCGTTGTTTCGTTGGTTCTTTTCTTTCTTTGTCACTTTGTTCGTTTGTTCGTTTGTTCGTTGGTTCGTTGGTTCGTTGGTTCGTTGGTTCGTTGGTTCGTTGGTTCGTTGGTTCGTTGGATCGTTTGTTCGTTGGTTCGAAGGTTCGTTGGTTCGTCGGTTCGTTGGTTCGTTGGTTCGTTGGTTCGTTGGTTCGTTGGTTCGTTGGTTCGTTGGTTCGTTGGTTCGTTGGTTCGTTGGTTCGTTGGTTCGTTGGTTCGTTTGTTCGTTTGTTCGTTTGTTCGTTTGTTCGTTTGTTCGTTTGTTCGTTTGTTCGTTTGTTCGTTGGTTCGTTGGTTCGTTGGTTCGTTGGATCGTTTGTTCGTTGGTTCGAAGGTTCGTTGGTTCGTTGTTTCGTTGTTACGTTGTTTCGTTGTTTCGTTGTTTCGTTGTTTCGTTGTTTCGTTGTTTCGTTGTTTCGTTGTTTCGTTGTTTCGTTGTTTCGTTGTTTCGTTGTTTCGTTGTTTCGTTGTTTCGTTGTTTCGTTGTTTCGTTGTTTCGTTGTTTCGTTGTTTCGTTGTTTCGTTGTTTCGTTGTTTCGTTGTTTCGTTGTTTCGTTGTTTCGTTGGTTCTTTGTCACGTTGTTCGTTTGTTCGTTTGTTCGTTTGTTCGTTTGTTCGTTGGTACGTTGGTTCGTTGGTTCGTTGGTTCGTTGGTTCGTTGGTTCGTTGGTTCGTTGGTTCGTTGGTTCGTTGGATCGTTGGTTCGTTGGTTCGAAGGTTCGTTGGTTCGTTGGTTCGTTGGTTCGTTGGTTCGTTGGTTCGTTGGTTCGTTGGTTCGTTGGTTCGTTGGTTCTTTGGTTCGTTGGTTCGTTGGTTCGTTGGTTCGTTGGTTCGTTGGTTCGTTGGTTCGTTGGTTCGTTGGTTCGTTGGTTCGTTGGTTCGTTGGTTCATTTGTTCGTTGGTTCGAAGGTTCGTTGGTTCGTTGGTTCGTTGGTTCGTTGGTTCGTTGGTTCGTTGGTTCGTTGTTTCGTTGGTTCGTTTGTTCGTTTGTTCGTTTGTTCGTTTGTTCGTTTGTTCGTTTGTTCGTTTGTTCGTTTGTTCGTTTGTTCGTTTGTTCGTTTGTTCGTTGGTTCGTTGGTTCGTTGGTTCGTTGGTTCGTTGGTTCGTTGGTTCGTTGGTTCGTTGGTTCGTTTGTTCGTTGGTTCGTTGGATCGTTGGTTC
The DNA here is from genome assembly GCF_050908995.1 of Andrena cerasifolii. Lineage (NCBI taxonomy): Eukaryota > Metazoa > Arthropoda > Insecta > Hymenoptera > Andrenidae > Andrena > Andrena cerasifolii. Next base: position 14,540 of record NW_027486874.1, on the reverse strand, counting down.
GTTGGTTCGAAGGTTCGTTGGTTCGTTTGTTCGTTGGTTCGTTGGTTCGTTGGTTCGTTGGTTCGTTGGTTCGTTGGTTCGTTGGTTCGTTGGTTCGTTGGTTCGTTGGTTCGTTGGTTCGTTGGTTCGTTGTTTCGTTGTTTCGTTGTTTCGTTGTTTCGTTGTTTCGTTGTTTCGTTGTTTCGTTGTTTCGTTGTTTCGTTGTTTCGTTGTTTCGTTGTTTCGTTGGTTCGTTGTTTCGTTGTTTCTTTGTTTCGTTGTTTCGTTGTTTCGTTGTTTCGTTGTTTCGTTGTTTCGTTGTTTCGTTGTTTCGTTGTTTCGTTGTTTCGTTGTTTCGTTGTTTCGTTGTTTCGTTGTTTCGTTGTTTCGTTGTTTCGTTGTTTCGTTGTTTCGTTGTTTCGTTGTTTCGTTGGTTCTTTTCTTTCTTTGTCACTTTGTTCGTTTGTTCGTTTGTTCGTTGGTTCGTTGGTTCGTTGGTTCGTTGGTTCGTTGGTTCGTTGTTTCGTTGTTTCGTTGTTTCGTTGTTTCGTTGTTTCGTTGTTTCGTTGTTTCGTTGTTTCGTTGTTTCGTTGTTTCGTTGTTTCGTTGTTTCGTTGTTTCGTTGTTTCGTTGGTTCTTTTGTTTCTTTGTTTCTTTGTCACGTTGTTCGTTTGTTCGTTTGTTCGTTTGTTCGTTGGTACGTTGGTTCGTTGGTTCGTTGGTTCGTTGGTTCGTTGGTTCGTTGGTTCGTTGTTTCGTTGTTTCGTTGTTTCGTTGTTTCGTTGTTTCGTTGTTTCGTTGTTTCGTTGTTTCGTTGTTTCGTTGTTTCGTTGTTTCGTTGTTTCGTTGTTTCGTTGTTTCGTTGTTTCGTTGTTTCGTTGTTTCGTTGTTTCGTTGTTTCGTTGTTTCGTTGTTTCGTTGTTTCGTTGTTTCGTTGTTTCGTTGTTTCGTTGTTTCGTTGTTTCGTTGTTTCGTTGTTTCGTTGTTTCGTTGTTTCGTTGTTTCGTTGTTTCGTTGTTTCGTTGTTTCGTTGTTTCGTTGTTTCGTTGTTTCGTTGTTTCGTTGTTTCGTTGTTTCGTTGTTTCGTTGTTTCGTTGTTTCGTTGTTTCGTTGTTTCGTTGTTTCGTTGTTTCGTTGTTTCGTTGTTTCGTTGTTTCGTTGGTTCTTTTCTTTCTTTGTCACTTTGTTCGTTTGTTCGTTTGTTCGTTGTTTCGTTGGTTCGTTGGTTCGTTGGTTCGTTGGTTCGTTGGTTCGTTGGTTCGTTGGTTCGTTGTTTCGTTGTTTCGTTGTTTCGTTGTTTCGTTGTTTCGTTGTTTCGTTGTTTCGTTGTTTCGTTGTTTCGTTGTTTCGTTGTTTCGTTGTTTCGTTGGTTCGTTGTTTCGTTGTTTCTTTGTTTCGTTGTTTCGTTGTTTCGTTGTTTCGTTGTTTCGTTGTTTCGTTGTTTCGTTGTTTCGTTGTTTCGTTGTTTCGTTGTTTCGTTGTTTCGTTGTTTCGTTGGTTCTTTTCTTTCTTTGTCACTTTGTTCGTTTGTTCGTTTGTTCGTTGGTTCGTTGGTTCGTTGGTTCGTTGGTTCGTTGGTTCGTTGGTTCGTTGGTTCGTTGGTTCGTTGGATCGTTTGTTCGTTGGTTCGAAGGTTCGTTGGTTCGTCGGTTCGTTGGTTCGTTGGTTCGTTGGTTCGTTGGTTCGTTGGTTCGTTGGTTCGTTGGTTCGTTGGTTCGTTGGTTCGTTTGTTCGTTTGTTCGTTTGTTCGTTTGTTCGTTTGTTCGTTTGTTCGTTGGTTCGTTGGTTCGTTGGTTCGTTGGATCGTTTGTTCGTTGGTTCGAAGGTTCGTTGGTTCGTTGTTTCGTTGTTACGTTGTTTCGTTGTTTCGTTGTTTCGTTGTTTCGTTGTTTCGTTGTTTCGTTGTTTCATTGTTTCGTTGTTTCGTTGTTTCGTTGTTTCGTTGTTTCGTTGTTTCGTTGTTTCGTTGTTTCGTTGTTTCGTTGTTTCGTTGTTTCGTTGTTTCGTTGGTTCTTTTGTTTCTTTGTCACGTTGTTCGTTTGTTCGTTTGTTCGTTTGTTCGTTTGTTCGTTGGTACGTTGGTTCGTTGGTTCGTTGGTTCGTTGGTTCGTTGGTTCGTTGCTTCGTTGGTTCGTTGGATCGTTGGATCGTTGGTTCGTTGGTTCGTTGGTTCGAAGGTTCGTTGGTTCGTTGGTTCGTTGGTTCGTTGGTTCGTTGGTTCGTTGGTTCGTTGGTTCGTTGGTTCGTTGGTTCGTTGGTTCGTTGGTTCGTTGGTTCGTTGGTTCGTTGGTTCGTTGGTTCGTTGGTTCGTTGGTTCGTTGGTTCGTTGGTTCGTTGGTTCGTTGGTTCGTTGGTTCGTTGGTTCGTTGGTTCGTTGGTTCGTTGGTTCGTTGTTTCGTTGTTTCGTTGTTTCGTTGTTTCGTTGTTTCGTTGTTTCGTTGTTTCGTTGTTTCGTTGTTTCGTTGTTTCGTTGTTTCGTTGTTTCGTTGTTTCGTTGTTTCGTTGTTTCGTTGTTTCGTTGTTTCGTTGTTTCGTTGTTTCGTTGTTTCGTTGTTTCGTTGTTTCGTTGTTTCGTTGTTTCGTTGTTTCGTTGTTTCGTTGTTTCGTTGTTTCGTTGTTTCGTTGTTTCGTTGTTTCGTTGTTTCGTTGTTTCGTTGTTTCGTTGTTTCGTTGTTTCGTTGTTTCGTTGTTTCGTTGTTTCGTTGTTTCGTTGTTTCGTTGTTTCGTTGTTTCGTTGTTTCGTTGTTTCGTTGTTTCGTTGTTTCGTTGTTTCGTTGTTTCGTTGTTTCGTTGTTTCGTTGTTTCGTTGTTTCGTTGTTTCGTTGTTTCGTTGTTTCGTTGTTTCGTTGTTTCGTTGTTTCGTTGTTTCGTTGTTTCGTTGTTTCGTTGTTTCGTTGTTTCGTTGTTTCGTTGTTTCGTTGTTTCGTTGTTTCGTTGTTTCGTTGTTTCGTTGTTTCGTTGTTTCGTTGTTTCGTTGTTTCGTTGTTTCGTTGGTTCTTTTGCTTCTTTGTCTCTTTGTTCGTTTTTTCGTTTGTTCATTTGTTCTTTTGTTCGTTTGTTCGTTGGTTCGTTGGTTCGTTGGTTCGTTGGTTCTTTGGTTCGTTGGTTCGTTGGTTCGTTGGTTCGTTGGTTCGTTTGTTCGTTGGTTCGTTGGTTCGTTGGTTCGTTGTTTCGTTGTTTCGTTGTTTCGTTGTTTCGTTGTTTCGTTGTTTCGTTGTTTCGTTGTTTCGTTGTTTCGTTGTTTCGTTGTTTCGTTGTTTCGTTGTTTCGTTGTTTCGTTGTTTCGTTGTTTCGTTGTTTCGTTGTTTCGTTGTTTCGTTGTTTCGTTGTTTCGTTGTTTCGTTGTTTCGTTGTTTCGTTGTTTCGTTGTTTCTTTGTTTCGTTGTTTCGTTGCTTCGTTGTTTCGTTGTTTCGTTGTTTCGTTGTTTCGTTGTTTCGTTGTTTCGTTGTTTCGTTGTTTCGTTGTTTCGTTGTTTCGTTGTTTCGTTGTTTCGTTGTTTCGTTGTTTCGTTGTTTCGTTGTTTCGTTGTTTCGTTGTTTCGTTGTTTCGTTGTTTCGTTGTTTCGTTGTTTCGTTGTTTCGTTGTTTCGTTGTTTCGTTGTTTCGTTGTTTCGTTGTTTCGTTGTTTCGTTGTTTCGTTGTTTCGTTGTTTCGTGGTTTCGTTGTTTCGTTGTTTCGTTGTTTCGTTGTTTCGTTGTTTCGTTGTTTCGTTGTTTCGTTGTTTCGTTGTTTCGTTGTTTCGTTGTTTCGTTGTTTCGTTGTTTCGTTGTTTCGTTGTTTCGTTGTTTCGTTGTTTCGTTGCTTCGTTGTTTCGTTGTTTCGTTGTTTCGTTGTTTCGTTGTTTCGTTGTTTCGTTGTTTCGTTGTTTCGTTGTTTCGTTGTTTCGTTGTTTCGTTGTTTCGTTGTTTCGTTGTTTCGTTGTTTCGTTGTTTCGTTGTTTCGTTGTGTCGTTGTTTCGTTGGTTCTTTTGTCTCTTTGTTCGTTTGTTCATTTGTTCTTTTGTTCGTTTGTTCGTTTGTTCGTTGGTTCGTTGGTTCGTTGGTTCGTTGTTTCGTTGTTTCGTTGTTTCGTTGTTTCGTTGTTTCGTTGTTTCGTTGTTTCGCTGGTTCGCTGGTTCGTTGGTTCGTTGGTTCTTTGGTTCGTTGGTTCGTTGGTTCGTTGTTTCGTTGTTTCGTTGTTTCGTTGTTTCGTTGTTTCGTGGTTTCGTTGTTTCGTTGTTTCGTTGTTTCGTTGTTTCGTTGTTTCGTTGTTTCGTTGTTTCGTTGTTTCGTTGTTTCGTTGTTTCGTTGTTTCGTTGTTTCGTTGTTTCGTTGTTTCGTTGTTTCGTTGTTTCGTTGTTTCGTTGTTTCGTTGTTTCGTTGTTTCGTTGTTTCGTTGTTTCGTTGTTTCGTTGTTTCGTTGTTTCGTTGTTTCGTTGTGTCGTTGCTTCGTTGGTTCTTTTGTTTCGTTGTTTCGTTGTTTCGTTGTTTCGTTGTTTCGTTGTTTCGTTGTTTCGTTGTTTCGTTGTTTCGTTGTTTCGTTGTTTCTTTGTGTCGTTGTTTCGTTGGTTCTTTTGTTTCTTTGTCTCTTTGTTCGTTTGTTCATTTGTTCTTTTGTTCGTTTGTTCGTTGGTTCGTTGGTTCGTTGTTTCGTTGTTTCGTTGTTTCGTTGTTTCGTTGTTTCGTTGTTTCGTTGGTTCGTTGTTTCGTTGTTTCGTTGTTTCGTTGTTTCGTTGTTTCGTTGTTTCGTTGTTTCGTTGTTTCGTTGTTTCGTTGTTTCGTTGTTTCGTTGTTTCGTTGTTTCGTTGTTTCGTTGTTTCGTTGTTTCGTTGTTTCGTTGTTTCGTTGTTTCGTTGTTTCGTTGTTTCGTTGTTTCGTTGTTTCGTTGTTTCGTTGTTTCGTTGTTTCGTTGTTTCGTTGTTTCGTTGTTTCGTTGTTTCGTTGTTTCGTTGTTTCGTTGTTTCGTTGTTTCGTTGTTTCGTTGTTTCGTTGTTTCGTTGTTTCGTTGTTTCGTTGTTTCGTTGTTTCGTTGTTTCGTTGTTTCGTTGTTTCGTTGTTTCGTTGTTTCGTTGTTTCGTTGTTTCGTTGTTTCGTTGTTTCGTTGTTTCGTTGTTTCGTTGTTTCGTTGTTTCGTTGTTTCGTTGTTTCGTTGTTTCGTTGGTTCTTTTCTTTCTTTGTCACTTTGTTCGTTTGTTCGTTTGTTCGTTGGTTCGTTGGTTCGTTGGTTCGTTGGTTCGTTGGTTCGTTGGTTCGTTGGTTCGTTGGTTCGTTGGTTCGTTGTTTCGTTGTTTCGTTGTTTCGTTGTTTCGTTGTTTCGTTGTTTCGTTGTTTCGTTGTTTCGTTGTTTCGTTGTTTCGTTGTTTCGTTGGTTCGTTGTTTCGTTGTTTCTTTGTTTCGTTGTTTCGTTGTTTCGTTGTTTCGTTGTTTCGTTGTTTCGTTGTTTCGTTGTTTCGTTGTTTCGTTGTTTCGTTGTTTCGTTGTTTCGTTGTTTCGTTGGTTCTTTTCTTTCTTTGTCACTTTGTTCGTTTGTTCGTTTGTTCGTTGGTTCGTTGGTTCGTTGGTTCGTTGGTTCGTTGGTTCGTTGGTTCGTTGGTTCGTTGGATCGTTTGTTCGTTGGTTCGAAGGTTCGTTGGTTCGTCGGTTCGTTGGTTCGTTGGTTCGTTGGTTCGTTGGTTCGTTGGTTCGTTGGTTCGTTGGTTCGTTGGTTCGTTGGTTCGTTTGTTCGTTTGTTCGTTTGTTCGTTTGTTCGTTTGTTCGTTTGTTCGTTGGTTCGTTGGTTCGTTGGTTCGTTGGATCGTTTGTTCGTTGGTTCGAAGGTTCGTTGGTTCGTTGTTTCGTTGTTACGTTGTTTCGTTGTTTCGTTGTTTCGTTGTTTCGTTGTTTCGTTGTTTCGTTGTTTCATTGTTTCGTTGTTTCGTTGTTTCGTTGTTTCGTTGTTTCGTTGTTTCGTTGTTTCGTTGTTTCGTTGTTTCGTTGTTTCGTTGTTTCGTTGGTTCTTTTGTTTCTTTGTCACGTTGTTCGTTTGTTCGTTTGTTCGTTTGTTCGTTTGTTCGTTGGTACGTTGGTTCGTTGGTTCGTTGGTTCGTTGGTTCGTTGGTTCGTTGGTTCGTTGGTTCGTTGGTTCGTTGGTTCGTTGGATCGTTGGTTCGTTGGTTCGTTGGTTCGAAGGTTCGTTGGTTCGTTGGTTCGTTGGTTCGTTGGTTCGTTGGTTCGTTGGTTCGTTGGTTCGTTGGTTCGTTGGTTCGTTGGTTCGTTGGTTCGTTGGTTCGTTGGTTCGTTGGTTCGTTGGTTCGTTGGTTCGTTGGTTCGTTGGTTCGTTGGTTCGTTGGTTCGTTGGTTCGTTGGTTCGTTGGTTCGTTGGTTCGTTGGTTCGTTGTTTCGTTGTTTCGTTGTTTCGTTGTTTCGTTGTTTCGTTGTTTCGTTGTTTCGTTGTTTCGTTGTTTCGTTGTTTCGTTGTTTCGTTGTTTCGTTGTTTCGTTGTTTCGTTGTTTCGTTGTTTCGTTGTTTCGTTGTTTCGTTGTTTCGTTGTTTCGTTGTTTCGTTGTTTCGTTGTTTCGTTGTTTCGTTGTTTCGTTGTTTCGTTGTTTCGTTGTTTCGTTGTTTCGTTGTTTCGTTGTTTCGTTGTTTCGTTGTTTCGTTGTTTCGTTGTTTCGTTGTTTCGTTGTTTCGTTGTTTCGTTGTTTCGTTGTTTCGTTGTTTCGTTGTTTGGTTGTTTCGTTGTTTCGTTGTTTCGTTGTTTCGTTGTTTCGTTGTTTCGTTGTTTCGTTGTTTCGTTGTTTCGTTGTTTCGTTGTTTCGTTGTTTCGTTGTTTCGTTGTTTCGTTGTTTCGTTGTTTCGTTGTTTCGTTGTTTCGTTGTTTCGTTGTGTCGTTGTTTCGTTGGTTCTTTTGTCTCTTTGTTCGTTTGTTCATTTGTTCTTTTGTTCGTTTGTTCGTTTGTTCGTTGGTTCGTTGGTTCGTTGGTTCGTTGTTTCGTTGTTTCGTTGTTTCGTTGTTTCGTTGTTTCGTTGTTTCGTTGTTTCGCTGGTTCGCTGGTTCGTTGGTTCGTTGGTTCTTTGGTTCGTTGGTTCGTTGGTTCGTTGTTTCGTTGTTTCGTTGTTTCGTTGTTTCGTTGTTTCGTGGTTTCGTTGTTTCGTTGTTTCGTTGTTTCGTTGTTTCGTTGTTTCGTTGTTTCGTTGTTTCGTTGTTTCGTTGTTTCGTTGTTTCGTTGTTTCGTTGTTTCGTTGTTTCGTTGTTTCGTTGTTTCGTTGTTTCGTTGTTTCGTTGTTTCGTTGTTTCGTTGTTTCGTTGTTTCGTTGTTTCGTTGTTTCGTTGTTTCGTTGTTTCGTTGTTTCGTTGTTTCGTTGTTTCGTTGTTTCGTTGTTTCGTTGTTTCGTTGTTTCGTTGTTTCGTTGTTTCGTTGTTTCGTTGTTTCGTTGTTTCGTTGTTTCGTGGTTTCGTGGTTTCGTTGTTTCGTTGTTTCGTTGTTTCGTTGTTTCGTTGTTTCGTTGTTTCGTTGTTTCGTTGTTTCGTTGTTTCGTTGTTTCGTTGTTTCGTTGTTTCGTTGTTTCGTTGTTTCGTTGTTTCGTTGTTTCGTTGTTTCGTTGTTTCGTTGTTTCGTTGTTTCGTTGTTTCGTTGTTTCGTTGTTTCGTTGTTTCGTTGTTTCGTTGTTTCGTTGTTTCGTTGTTTCGTTGTTTCGTTGTTTCGTTGTTTCGTTGTGTCGTTGTTTCGTTGGTTCTTTTGTCTCTTTGTTCGTTTGTTCATTTGTTCTTTTGTTCGTTTGTTCGTTTGTTCGTTGGTTCGTTGGTTCGTTGGTTCGTTGTTTCGTTGTTTCGTTGTTTCGTTGTTTCGTTGTTTCGTTGTTTCGTTGTTTCGCTGGTTCGCTGGTTCGTTGGTTCGTTGGTTCTTTGGTTCGTTGGTTCGTTGGTTCGTTGTTTCGTTGTTTCGTTGTTTCGTTGTTTCGTTGTTTCGTGGTTTCGTTGTTTCGTTGTTTCGTTGTTTCGTTGTTTCGTTGTTTCGTTGTTTCGTTGTTTCGTTGTTTCGTTGTTTCGTTGTTTCGTTGTTTCGTTGTTTCGTTGTTTCGTTGTTTCGTTGTTTCGTTGTTTCGTTGTTTCGTTGTTTCGTTGTTTCGTTGTTTCGTTGTTTCGTTGTTTCGTTGTTTCATTGTTTCGTTGTTTCGTTGTTTCGTTGTTTCGTTGTTTCGTTGTTTCGTTGTTTCGTTGTTTCGTTGTTTCGTTGTTTCGTTGTTTCGTTGTTTCGTTGTTTCGTTGTTTCGTTGTTTCGTTGTTTCGTTGTTTCGTTGTTTCGTTGTTTCGTTGTTTCGTTGTGTCGTTGCTTCGTTGGTTCTTTTGTTTGTCTTTTGTTCGTTTGTTGTTTGTTCGTTGGTTCGTTGGTTCGTTGGTTCGTTGGTTCGTTGGTTCGTTTGTTCGTTGGTTCGTTGGTTCGTTGGTTCGTTGTTTCGTTGTTTCGTTGTTTCGTTGTTTCGTTGTTTCGTTGTTTCGTTGTTTCGTTGTTTCGTTGTTTCGTTGTTTCGTTGTTTCGTTGTTTCGTTGTTTCGTTGTTTCGTTGTTTCGTTGTTTCGTTGTTTCGTTGTTTCGTTGTTTCGTTGTTTCGTTGTTTCGTTGTTTCGTTGTTTCGTTGTTTCGTTGTTTCGTTGTTTCGTTGTTTCGTTGTTTCGTTGTTTCGTTGTTTCGTTGTTTCGTTGTTTCGTTGTTTCGTTGTTTCGTTGTTTCGTTGTTTCGTTGTTTCGTTGTTTCGTTGTTTCGTTGTTTCGTTGTTTCGTTGTTTCGTTGTTTCGTTGTTTCGTTGTTTCGTTGTTTCGTTGTTTCGTTGTTTCGTTGTTTCGTTGTTTCGTTGTTTCGTTGTTTCGTTGTTTCGTTGTTTCGTTGTTTCGTTGTTTCGTTGTTTCGTTGTTTCGTTGTTTCGTTGTTTCGTTGTTTCGTTGTTTCGTTGTTTCGTTGTTTCGTTGTTTCGTTGTTTCGTTGTTTCGTTGTTTCGTTGTTTCGTTGTTTCGTTGTTTCGTTGTTTCGTTGTTTCGTTGTTTCGTTGTTTCGTTGTTTCGTTGTTTCGTTGTTTCGTTGTTTCGTTGTTTCGTTGTTTCGTTGTTTCGTTGGTTCTTTTGCTTCTTTGTCTCTTTGTTCGTTTGTTCGTTTGTTCATTTGTTCTTTTGTTCGTTTGTTCGTTGGTTCGTTGGTTCGTTGGTTCGTTGGTTCTTTGGTTCGTTGGTTCGTTGGTTCGTTGGTTCGTTTGTTCGTTGGTTCGTTGGTTCGTTGTTTCGTTGTTTCGTTGTTTCGTTGTTACGTTGTTTCGTTGTTTCGTTGTTTCGTTGTTTCGTTGTTTCGTTGTTTCGTTGTTTCGTTGTTTCGTTGTTTCGTTGTTTCGTTGTTTCGTTGTTTCGTTGTTTCGTTGTTTCGTTGTTTCGTTGTTTCGTTGTTTCGTTGTTTCGTTGTTTCGTTGTTTCGTTGTTTCCTTGTTTCGTTGTTTCGTTGTTTCGTTGTTTCGTTGTTTCGTTGTTTCGTTGTTTCGTTGTTTCGTTGTTTCGTTGTTTCGTTGTTTCGTTGTTTCGTTGTTTCGTTGTTTCGTTGTTTCGTTGTTTCGTTGTTTCGTTGTTTCGTTGTTTCGTTGTTTCGTTGTTTCGTTGTTTCGTTGTTTCGTTGTTTCGTTGTTTCGTTGTTTCGTTGTTTCGTTGTTTCGTTGTTTCGTTGTTTCGTTGTTTCGTTGTTTCGTTGTTTCGTTGTTTCGTTGTTTCGTTGTTTCGTTGTTTCGTTGTTTCGTTGTTTCGTTGTTTCGTTGTTTCGTTGTTTCGTTGTTTCGTTGTTTCGTTGTTTCGTTGTTTCGTTGTTTCGTTGTTTCGTTGTTTCGTTGTTTCGTTGTTCGTTGTTTCGTTGTTTCGTTGTTTCGTTGTTTCGTTGTTTCGTTGTTTCGTTGTTTCGTTGGTTCTTTTGCTTCTTTGTCTCTTTGTTCGTTTGTTCGTTTGTTCATTTGTTCTTTTGTTCGTTTGTTCGTTGGTTCGTTGGTTCGTTGGTTCGTTGGTTCTTTGGTTCGTTGGTTCGTTGGTTCGTTGGTTCGTTTGTTCGTTGGTTCGTTGGTTCGTTGGTTCGTTGTTTCGTTGTTTCGTTGTTTCGTTGTTTCGTTGTTTCGTTGTTTCGTTGTTTCGTTGTTTCGTTGTTTCGTTGTTTCGTTGTTTCGTTGTTTCGTTGTTTCGTTGTTTCGTTGTTTCGTTGTTTCGTTGTTTCGTTGTTTCGTTGTTTCGTTGTTTCGTTGTTTCGTTGTTTCGTTGTTTCGTTGTTTCGTTGTTTCGTTGTTTCGTTGTTTCGTTGTTTCGTTGTTTCGTTGTTTCGTTGTTTCGTTGTTTCGTTGTTTCGTTGTTTCGTTGTTTCGTTGTTTCGTTGTTTCGTTGTTTCGTTGTTTCGTTGTTTCGTTGTTTCGTTGTTTCGTTGTTTCGTTGTTTCGTTGTTTCGTTGTTTCGTTGTTTCGTTGTTTCGTTGTTTCGTTGTTTCGTTGTTTCGTTGTTTCGTTGTTTCGTTGTTTCGTTGTTTCGTTGTTTCGTTGTTTCGTTGTTTCGTTGTTTCGTTGTTTCGTTGTTTCGTTGTTTCGTTGTTTCGTTGTTTCGTTGTTTCGTTGTTTCGTTGTTTCGTTGTTTCGTTGTTTCGTTGTTTCGTTGTTTCGTTGTTTCGTTGTTTCGTTGTTTCGTTGTTTCGTTGTTTCGTTGTTTCGTTGTTTCGTTGTTTCGTTGTTTCGTTGTTTCGTTGTTTCGTTGTTTCGTTGTTTCGTTGTTTCGTTGTTTCGTTGTTTCGTTGTGTCGTTGTTTCGTTGGTTCTTTTGTCTCTTTGTTCGTTTGTTCATTTGTTCTTTTGTTCGTTTGTTCGTTTGTTCGTTGGTTCGTTGGTTCGTTGGTTCGTTGTTTCGTTGTTTCGTTGTTTCGTTGTTTCGTTGTTTCGTTGTTTCGTTGTTTCGCTGGTTCGCTGGTTCGTTGGTTCGTTGGTTCTTTGGTTCGTTGGTTCGTTGGTTCGTTGTTTCGTTGTTTCGTTGTTTCGTTGTTTCGTTGTTTCGTGGTTTCGTTGTTTCGTTGTTTCGTTGTTTCGTTGTTTCGTTGTTTCGTTGTTTCGTTGTTTCGTTGTTTCGTTGTTTCGTTGTTTCGTTGTTTCGTTGTTTCGTTGTTTCGTTGTTTCGTTGTTTCGTTGTTTCGTTGTTTCGTTGTTTCGTTGTTTCGTTGTTTCGTTGTTTCGTTGTTTCGTTGTTTCGTTGTTTCGTTGTTTCGTTGTTTCGTTGTTTCGTTGTTTCGTTGTTTCGTTGTTTCGTTGTTTCGTTGTTTCGTTGTTTCGTTGTTTCGTTGTTTCGTTGTTTCGTTGTTTCGTTGGTTCTTTTGCTTCTTTGTCTCTTTGTTCGTTTGTTCGTTTGTTCATTTGTTCTTTTGTTCGTTTGTTCGTTGGTTCGTTGGTTCGTTGGTTCGTTGGTTCTTTGGTTCGTTGGTTCGTTGGTTCGTTGGTTCGTTTGTTCGTTGGTTCGTTGGTTCGTTGTTTCGTTGGTTCGTTGGTTCGTTGTTTCGTTGTTTCGTTGTTTCGTTGTTTCGTTGTTTCGTTGGTTCTTTTGCTTCTTTGTCTCTTTGTTCGTTTGTTCGTTTGTTCGTTTGTTCGTTTGTTCGTTTGTTCGTTCGTACGTTGGTTCGTTGCTTCGTTGGTTCGTTTGTTCGTTTGTTCGTTTGTTCGTTGGTTCGTTCGTTCGTTGGTTCGTTGCTTCGTTGGTTCGTTTGTTCGTTTGTTCGTTGGTTCGTTGGTTCGTTCGTTCCTTGGTTCGTTCGTTCGTTTGTTTGTTCGTTTGTTCGTTTGTTCGTTTATTCGTTTGTACGTTGGTTCGTTGGTTCGTTGTTCGTTGGTGCGTTGGTTCGTTTGTTCGTTTGTTCGTTTGTTCGTTTGTTCGTTTGTTCGTTTGTTCGTTTGTTCGTTTGTTCGTTTGTTCGTTTGTTCGTTTGTTCGTTTGTTCGTTTGTTCGTTTGTTCGTTTGTTCGTTTGTTCGTTTGTTCGTTTGTTCGTTTGTTCGTTTGTTCGTTTGTTCGTTTGTTCGTTTGTTCGTTTTTTCGTTTGTTCGTTTGTTCGTTTGTTCGTTTGTTCGTTGGTTCGTTGGTTCGTTCTTTCCTTGGTTCGTTTGTTCGTTTGTTTCTTTGTTTCTTTCTTTCTTTGTTCGTTTGTTCGTTTGTTCGTTTGTTCGTTGGTTCGTTGGTTCGTTGGTTCGTTGGTTCGTTTGTACGTTTGTACGTTTGTTCGTTTGTTCGTTTGTTCGTTTGTTCGTTGGTTCGTTGGTTCGTTCGTTCCTTGGTTCGTTCGTTCGTTTGTTTGTTCGTTTGTTCGTTTATTCGTTTGTACGTTGGTTCGTTGGTTCGTTGTTCGTTGGTGCGTTGGTTCGTTGGTTCGTTGGTTCGTTGGTTCGTTGGTTCGTTGGTTCGTTGGTTCGTTGGTTCGTTGGTTCTTTGGTTCGTTGGTTCGTTGGTTCGTTGGTTCGTTGGTTCGTTGGTTCGTTGGTTCGTTGGATCGTTGATTCGTTGGTTCGTTGGTTCGTTGGTTCGTTGGTTCGTTGGTTCGTTGGTTCGTTGGTTCGTTGGTTCGTTTGTTTCTTTGTTTCTTTCTTTCTTTGTTCGTTTGTTTGTTCGTTTGTTCGTTTGTTTCTTTGTTTCTTTCTTTCTTTGTTCGTTTGTTCATTTGTTCGTTTGTTTGTTTGTTCGTTTGTTCGTTTGTGCGTTTGTTCGTTTGTTCGTTTGTTCGTTTGTTCGTTGGTTCGTTGGTTCGTTCGTTCCTTGGTTCGTTTGTTCGTTTGTTTGTTCGTTTGTTCGTTTATTCGTTTGTACGTTTGTTCGTTTGTTCGTTTGTTCGTTTGTTCGTTTGTTCGTTTGTTCGTTTGTTCGTTTGTTCGTTTGTTCGTTTGTTCGTTTGTTCGTTTGTTCGTTTGTTCGTTTGTTCGTTTGTTCGTTTGTTCGTTTGTTAGTTTGTTCGTTTGTTCGTTTGTTCGTTTGTTCGTTTGTTCGTTTGTTCGTTTGTTCGTTTGTTCGTTTGTTCGTTTGTTCGTTTGTTGGTTTGTTCGTTTGTTCGTTTGTTCGTTTGTTCGTTTGTTCGTTTATTCGTTTGTTCGTTTGTTCGTTTGTTCGTTTGTTCGTTGGTTCGTTGGTTCGTTGGTTCGTTGGTTCGTTCGTTCCTTGGTTCGTTTGTTCGTTTGTTTCTTTGTTTCTTTCTTTCTTTGTTCGTTTGTTTGTTCGTTTGTTCGTTTGTTCGTTTGTTCGTTTGTTCGTTTGTTCGTTTGTTCGTTTGTTCGTTTGTTCGTTTGTTCGTTTGTTCGTTTGTTCGTTTGTTGGTTTGTTCGTTTGTTCGTTTGTTCGTTTGTTCGTTTGTTCGTTTCTTTCTTTGTTCGTTTGTTCGTTTGTTCGTTTGTTCGTTGGTTCGTTGGTTCGTTCGTTCCTTGGTTCGTTTGTTCGGTTGTTTCTTTGTTTCTTTCTTTCTTTGTTCGTTTGTTTGTTCGTTTGTTCGTTTGTTCGTTTGTTCGTTGGTTCGTTTGTTTGTTTCTTTCTTTGTTCGTTTGTTCGTTTGTTCGTTTGTTCGTTGGTTCGTTGGTTCGTTCGTTCCTTGGTTCGTTTGTTCGGTTGTTTCTTTGTTTCTTTCTTTCTTTGTTCGTTTGTTTGTTCGTTTGTTCGTTTGTTCGTTTGTTCGTTGGTTCGTTGGTTGGTTGGTTCGTTGGTGCGTTGGTTCGTTGTTTCGTTTGTTCGTGGCATCGTTGGTTCGTTGGTTCGTTGGTTCGTTGGTTCGTTGGTTCGTTGGTTGGTTGGTTCGTTGGTTGGTTGGTTCGTCGGTTCGTTGGTTCGTTGGTTCGTTCGTTCCTTGGTTCGTTCGTTCGTTTGTTTGTTCGTTTGTTCGTTTATTCGTTTGTACGTTGGTTCGTTGGTTCGTTGTTCGTTGGTGCGTTGGTTCGTTGGTTCGTTGGTTCGTTGGTTCGTTGGTTCGTTGGTTCGTTGGTTCGTTGGTTCGTTGGTTCTTTGGTTCGTTGGTTCGTTGGTTCGTTGGTTCGTTGGTTCGTTGGTTCGTTGGTTCGTTGGTTCGTTGGATCGTTGATTCGTTGGTTCGTTGGTTCGTTGGTTCGTTGGTTCGTTGGTTCGTTGGTTCGTTGGTTCGTTGGTTCGTTGGTTCGTTGGTTCGTTTGTTTCTTTGTTTCTTTCTTTCTTTGTTCGTTTGTTTGTTCGTTTGTTCGTTTGTTTCTTTGTTTCTTTCTTTCTTTGTTCGTTTGTTCATTTGTTCGTTTGTTTGTTTGTTCGTTTGTTCGTTTGTGCGTTTGTTCGTTTGTTCGTTTGTTCGTTTGTTCGTTGGTTCGTTGGTTCGTTCGTTCCTTGGTTCGTTTGTTCGTTTGTTTGTTCGTTTGTTCGTTTATTCGTTTGTACGTTTGTTCGTTTGTTCGTTTGTTCGTTTGTTCGTTTGTTCGTTTGTTCGTTTGTTCGTTTGTTCGTTTGTTCGTTTGTTCGTTTGTTCGTTTGTTCGTTTGTTCGTTTGTTCGTTTGTTCGTTTGTTCGTTTGTTCGTTTGTTCGTTTGTTCGTTTGTTCGTTTGTTCGTTTGTTCGTTTGTTCGTTTG
>NW_027486873.1:0-19361 GCF_050908995.1 Andrena cerasifolii | reverse complement strand
GACCGACCGACCGACTGACCGACTGACCGACCGACTGACCGACCGACTGACCGACCGACCGACCGACCGACCGACCGACCGACCGAACGACGGACTGACTGACCGACTGACCGACTGACCGACCGACCTACCGACCGACCGACCGACCGACCGACCGACCGACCGACCATCCGACCGACCGAACGACCTACCGACCGACCGAACGACCTACCGACTGACCGACTGACCGACCGACTGACCGATCGACCGACCGACCGACCGACCGACCGACCGACTGACCGAACGACTGACGGACTGACTGACCGACTGACCGACCGACTGACCGACTGACCGACTGACCGACCGACTGACTGACCGACCGACCGACCGACCGACCGACCGACCGACCGACTGACTGACCGACTGACCGACTGACCGACAGAACGACCGACCGACCGACCGACCGACTGACGGACTGACTGACCGACTGACCGACCGACTGAACGACTGACTGACTGACTGACTGACTGACTGACTGACTGACTGACTGACTGACTGACTGACTGACTGACTGACTGACTGACTGACTGACTGACTGACTGACTGACTGACTGACTGACTGACTGACTGACTGACGGACTGACCGACCGACTGACCGACTGGCAGACCGACTGACCGACTGACCGACCGACTGACCGACTGACCGACTGACCGACCGACTGACTGACTGACCGACCGACCGACCGACTGACCGATCGACCGACCGACTGACCGACCGAACGACCGACTGACTGACCGACCGAATGACCGACCGACTGACCGACTGACCGACTGACCGACCGACTGACTGACCGACCGACCGACCGACCGACCGACCGACCGACCGACCAACTGACCGACTGACCGACCGACCGACCGACCGACCGACTGACCGACCGACTGACGGACTGACTGACCGACCGACCGACCGACTGACCGACTGACCGACCGACTGACGGACTGACTGACCGATCGACCGACCGACTGACCGACCGAACGACGGACTGACTGATCGACTGACCGACTGACCGACCGACTGACTGACCGACCGACCGACCGACCGACCAACTGACCGACTGACCGACCGACCGACCGACCGACCGACCGACCGACCGTCTGACCGACCGACTGACCGATCGACCGACCGACTGACCGACCGAACGACGGACTGACCGACCGACTGACCGACCGAACGACGGACTGACTGATCGACTGACCGACTGACCGACCGACTGACTGACCGACCGACCGACCGACCGACCGACCGACCGACCGACCGACCAACTGACCGACTGACCGACCGACCGACCGACCGACCGACCGACCGACCGTCTGACCGACCGACTGACCGACTGACCGACGGACTGACCGACCGACCGACTGACCGGCCGACCGACCGACCGACCGACCGACCGACCGAACGACGGACTGACTGACCGACTGACCGACTGACCGACCGACCGACCGACCGACCGACCGACCGACCGACCGACCGACCGACTGACCGATTGACCGACTGACCGACTGACCGACTGACCGACCGACCGACCGACTGACCGACCGACTGACCGACCGACCGACCGACCGACCGACCGACCGACCGACCGAACGACGGACTGACTGACCGACTGACCGACTGACCGACCGATCGACCGACCGACCGACCGACCGATCGACCGACCGACCGACCGACCAACCGACCGACCGACCGACCGACCGACCAACCGACCGACCGACCGACCGACCGACCGACCGACCGACCGACCGACCGACCGAACGACGGACCGACCGACCGACCGACCGACCGACCGACCGACCGACCGAACGACGGACCGACCGACCGAACGACGGACCGACTGACCGACTGACCGACTGACCGACTGACCGACTGACCGACTGACCGACTGACCGACCGACTGACCGACCGACCGACCGACCGACCGACCGACCGACTGACCGAACGACTGACGGACTGACTGACCGACTGACCGACCGACTGACCGACTGACCGACTGACCGACCGACTGACTGACCGACCGACCGACCGACCGACCGACCGACCGACTGACTGACCGACTGACCGACTGACCGACAGAACGACCGACCGACCGACCGACCGACCGACTGACGGACTGACTGACCGACTGACCGACCGACTGAACGACTGACTGACTGACTGACTGACTGACTGACTGACTGACTGACTGACTGACTGACTGACTGACTGACTGACTGACTGACTGACTGACTGACTGACTGACTGACTGACTGACTGACTGACTGACTGACGGACTGACCGACCGACTGACCGACTGGCAGACCGACTGACCGACTGACCGACCGACTGACCGACTGACTGACCGACCGACCGACCGACCGACCGACCGACCGACCAACTGACCGACTGACCGACCGACCGACCGACCGACCGACTGACCGACCGACTGACGGACTGACTGACCGACCGACCGACCGACCGACCGACCGACCGACCGACCGACCGACCGTCTGACCGACCGACTGACCGACTGACCGACGGACTGACCGACCGACTGACCGACTGACAGACCGACTGACCGACTGACCGACCGACCGACCGACCGACCGACTGACCGACCGACCGACCGACCGAACGACGGACTGACCGACCGACTGACCGACCGACTGACCGATTGACCGACTGACCGACTGACCGACTGACCGACCGACCGACCGACTGACCGACCGACTGACCGACCGACCGACCGACCGACCGACCGACCGACCGAACGACGGACTGACTGACCGACTGACCGACTGACCGACCGACCGACCGACCGACCGACCGACCGATCGACCGACCGACCGACCGACCAACCGACCGACCGACCGACCGACCGACCAACCGACCGACCGACCGACCGACCGACCGACCGACCGACCGACCGACCGACCGACCGACCGACCGACCGAACGACGGACCGACCGTCTGACCGACCGACCGACCGACCGACCGACTGACCGACCGACCGACCGACCGACCGACCGACCGACCGTCTGACCGACCGACTGACCGACTGACCGACGGACTGACCGACCGACCGACTGACCGACCGACCGACCGACCGACCGACCGACCGACCGAACGACGGACTGACTGACCGACTGACCGACTGACCGACCGACCGACCGACCGACCGACCGACCGACCGACCGACCAACCGACCGACCGACCGACCGACCGACCGACCGACCGACCGACCGACCGACCGACCGACCGACCGCCCGACCGACTGACCGATTGGCCGGCCGATTGACCGACTGACCGACTGACCGACTGACCGACTGACCGACCGACTGACTGACCGACCGACCGACCGACCGACCGACCGACCGACCAACTGACCGACTGACCGACCGACCGACCGACCGACCGACTGACCGACCGACTGACGGACTGACTGACCGACCGACCGACCGACTGACCGACCGACTGACGGACTGACTGACCGATCGACCGACCGACTGACCGACCGAACGACGGACTGACTGACCGACTGACCGACCGACCGACCGACTGACCGACCGACTGACCGACCGACCGACCGACCGACCGACCGACCGACCGAACGACGGACTGACTGACCGACTGACCGACTGACCGACCGACCGACCGACCGACCGACCGACCGATCGACCGACCGACCGACCGACCAACCGACCGACCGACCGACCGACCGACCAACCGACCGACCGACCGACCGACCGACCGACCGACCGACCGACCGACCGACCGACCGACCGACCGACCGACCGAACGACGGACCGACCGTCTGACCGACCGACCGACCGACCGACCGACTGACCGACCGACCGACCGACCGACCGACCGACCGACCGTCTGACCGACCGACTGACCGACTGACCGACGGACTGACCGACCGACCGACTGACCGACCGACCGACCGACCGACCGACCGACCGACCGAACGACGGACTGACTGACCGACTGACCGACTGACCGACCGACCGACCGACCGACCGACCGACCGACCGACCGACCAACCGACCGACCGACCGACCGACCGACCGACCGACCGACCGACCAACCGACCGACCGACCGCCCGACCGACTGACCGATTGACCGATTGACCGACTGACCGACTGACCGACCGACTGACCGACCGACCGACCGACCGACCGACCGACCGACCGAACGACGGACTGACTGACCGACTGACCGACTGACCGACCGACCTACCGACCGACCGACCGACCGACCGACCGACCGACCGACCATCCGACCGACCGAACGACCTACCGACCGACCGAACGACCTACCGACTGACCGACTGACCGACCGACTGACCGATCGACCGACCGACCGACCGACCGACCGACTGACCGAACGACTGACGGACTGACTGACCGACTGACCGACCGACTGACCGACTGACCGACTGACCGACCGACTGACTGACCGACCGACCGACCGACCGACCGACCGACCGACCGACTGACTGACCGACTGACCGACTGACCGACAGAACGACCGACCGACCGACCGACCGACTGACGGACTGACTGACCGACTGACCGACCGACTGAACGACTGACTGACTGACTGACTGACTGACTGACTGACTGACTGACTGACTGACTGACTGACTGACTGACTGACTGACTGACTGACTGACTGACTGACTGACTGACTGACTGACTGACTGACTGACTGACTGACTGACGGACTGACCGACCGACTGACCGACTGGCAGACCGACTGACCGACTGACCGACCGACTGACCGACTGACCGACTGACCGACCGACTGACTGACTGACCGACCGACCGACCGACTGACCGATCGACCGACCGACTGACCGACCGAACGACCGACTGACTGACCGACCGAATGACCGACCGACTGACCGACTGACCGACTGACCGACCGACTGACTGACCGACCGACCGACCGACCGACCGACCGACCGACCGACCAACTGACCGACTGACCGACCGACCGACCGACCGACCGACTGACCGACCGACTGACGGACTGACTGACCGACCGACCGACCGACTGACCGACTGACCGACCGACTGACGGACTGACTGACCGATCGACCGACCGACTGACCGACCGAACGACGGACTGACTGATCGACTGACCGACTGACCGACCGACTGACTGACCGACCGACCGACCGACCGACCAACTGACCGACTGACCGACCGACCGACCGACCGACCGACCGACCGACCGTCTGACCGACCGACTGACCGATCGACCGACCGACTGACCGACCGAACGACGGACTGACTGATCGACTGACCGACTGACCGACCGACTGACTGACCGACCGACCGACCGACCGACCGACCGACCGACCGACCGACCAACTGACCGACTGACCGACCGACCGACCGACCGACCGACCGACCGACCGTCTGACCGACCGACTGACCGACTGACCGACGGACTGACCGACCGACCGACTGACCGACCGACCGACCGACCGACCGACCGACCGACCGAACGACGGACTGACTGACCGACTGACCGACTGACCGACCGACCGACCGACCGACCGACCGACCGACCGACCGACCAACCGACCGACCGACCGACCGACCGACCGACCGACCGACCGACCGACCGACCGACCGACCGACCGCCCGACCGACTGACCGATTGACCGATTGACCGACTGACCGACTGACCGACCGACTGACTGACCGACCGAATGACCGACCGACTGACCGACTGACCGACTGACCGACCGACTGACTGACCGACCGACCGACCGACCGACCGACCGACCGACCAACTGACCGACTGACCGACCGACGGACCGACCGACCGACTGACCGACCGACTGACGGACTGACTGACCGACCGACCGACCGACTGACCGACCGACTGACGGACTGACTGACCGATCGACCGACCGACTGACCGACCGAACGACGGACTGACTGATCGACTGACCGACTGACCGACCGACTGACTGACCGACCGACCGACCGACCGACCGACCGACCGACCAACTGACCGACTGACCGACCGACCGACCGACCGACCGACCGACCGACCGTCTGACCGACCGACTGACCGATCGACCGACCGACTGACCGACCGAACGACGGACTGACTGATCGACTGACCGACTGACCGACCGACTGACTGACCGACCGACCGACCGACCGACCGACCGACCGACCGACCAACTGACCGACTGACCGACCGACCGACCGACCGACCGACCGACCGACCGTCTGACGGACCGACTACTGACTGATCGACTGACCGACTGACCGACCGACTGACTGACCGACCGACCGACCGACCGACCGACCGACCGACCCGACCAACTGACCGACTGACCGACCGACCGACCAACTGACCGACTGACCGACCGACCGACCGACCGACCGACCGACCGACCGACCGACCGACCGTCTGACCGACCGACTGACCGACCGACCGACTGACCGACCGAACGACTGACGGACTGACCGACTGACCGACCGACTGACCGATTGACCGACTGACCGACCGACCGACTGTCCGACTGACCGACGGACTGACCGACCGACTGACCGACTGACCGACGGACTGACCGACCGACTGACCGACTGACAGACCGACTGACCGACTGACCGACCGACTGACCGACTGACCGACCGACTGACGGACTGACCGACCGACCGACCGACCGACCGACCGACCGACCGACCGACCGACCGACCGACCGTCTGACCGACCGACTGACCGACTGACCGACGGACTGACCGACCGACTGACCGACTGACAGACCGACTGACCGACTGACCGACTGACCGACTGACCGACCGACCGACCGACTGACCGACCGACTGACCGACCGACCGACCGACCGACCGACCGACCGACCGACCGAACGACGGACTGACTGACCGACTGACCGACTGACCGACCGACCGACCGACCGACCGACCGACCGACCGATCGACCGACCGACCGACAGACCAACCGACCGACCGACCGACCGACCGACCAACCGACCGACCGACCGACCGACCGACCGACCGACCGACCGACCGACCGACCGACCGACCGACCGAACGACGGACCGACCGACCGACCGACCGACCGACCGACCGACCGAACGACGGACCGACTGACCGACTGACCGACTGACCGACTGACCGACTGACCGACTGACCGACTGACCGACCGACTGACCGACCGACCGACCGACCCACCGACCGACCGACTGACCGACCGACTGACGGACTGACTGACCGACTGACCGACCGACTGACCGACTGACCGACTGACCGACCGACTGACTGACCGACCGACCGACCGACCGACCGACCGACTGACTGACCGACTGACCGACTGACCGACTGACCGACAGAACGACCGACCGACCGACCGACTGACGGACTGACTGACCGACTGACCGACCGACTGAACGACTGACTGACTGACTGACTGACTGACTGACTGACTGACTGACTGACTGACTGACTGACTGACTGACTGACTGACTGACTGACTGACTGACTGACTGACTGACTGACTGACTGACTGACTGACTGACTGACTGACTGACTGACTGACTGACTGACTGACTGACTGACTGACTGACTGACTGACCGACTGGCAGACCGACTGACCGACTGACCGACCGACTGACCGACTGACCGACTGACCGACCGACTGACTGACCGACCGACCGACCGACCGACTGACCGATCGACCGACCGACTGACCGACCGAACGACGGACTGACTGACCGACCGAATAACCGACCGACTGACCGACTGACCGACTGACCGACCGACTGACTGACCGACCGACCGACCGACCGACCGACCGACCGACCAACTGACCGACTGAACGACCGACCGACCGACCGACCGACCGACCGACCGACCGACCGTCTGACCGACCGACTGACCGTCCGACCGACTGACCGACCGAACGACGGACTGACTGACCGACCGAATGACCGACCGAATGACCGACTGACCGACTGACCGACCGACCGACCGACCGACCGACCGACTGACCGACCGACTGACGGACTGACTGACCGACCGACCGACCGACTGACCGATTGACCGATTGACCGACTGACCGACTGACCGACCGACTGACCGACCGACCGACCGACCGACCGACCGACCGACCGATCGAACGACGGACTGACTGACCGACTGACCGACTGACCGACCGACCGACCGACCGACCGACCGACCGACCGAACGACGGACCGACTGACCGACTGACCGACTGACCGACTGACCGACTGACCGACTGACCGACAGACCGACCGACCGACCGACCGACCGACCGATCGAACGACGGACTGACTGACCGACTGACCGACTGACCGACCGACCGACCGACCGACCGACCGACCGACCGAACGACGGACCGACTGACCGACTGACCGACTGACCGACTGACCGACTGACCGACGACTGACCGACCGACCGACCGACCGACCGACCGACCGACCGACTGACCGACCGACTGACGGACTGACTGACCGACCGACCGACCGACCGACCGACCGACCGACCGACCGACCGACTGATCGACTGACCGACCGACTGACTGACCGACTGACCGACTGACCGACTGACCGACTGACCGACAGACCGACCGACCGACTGACGGACTGACTGACCGACTGACCGACCGACTGACCGACTGACCGACTGACCGACCGACTGACTGACCGACCGACCGACCGACCGACCGACCGACCGACCAACTGACCGACTGACCGACCGACCGACCGACCGACCGACCGACCGACCGACCGACCGACCGTCTGACCGACCGACTGACCGACCGACCGACTGACCGACCGAACGACTGACGGACTGACCGACTGACCGACCGACTGACCGATTGACCGACTGACCGACCGACCGACTGTCCGACTGACCGACGGACTGACCGACCGACTGACCGACTGACCGACGGACTGACCGACCGACTGACCGACTGACAGACCGACTGACCGACTGACCGACCGACTGACCGACTGACCGACCGACTGACGGACTGACCGACCGACCGACCGACCGACCGACCGACCGACCGACCGACCGACCGACCGTCTGACCGACCGACTGACCGACTGACCGACGGACTGACCGACCGACTGACCGACTGACAGACCGACTGACCGACTGACCGACCGACCGAACGACCGACCGACTGACCGACCGACCGACCGACCGAACGACGGACTGACCGACCGACTGACCGACCGACTGACCGACCGACTGACGGACTGACTGACCGACCGACCGACCGACCGACCGACCGACCGACCGACCGACCGACCGACTGATCGACTGACCGACCGACTGACTGACCGACTGACCGACTGACCGACTGACCGACCGACCGACCGACCGACCGACCGACCGACCGACCGACCGACCGACCGAACGACCGTCTGACCGACCGACTGACCGACCGACCGACTGATCGACTGACCGACCGACTGACTGACCGACTGACCGACTGACCGACTGACCGACTGACCGACAGACCGACCGACCGACTGACGGACTGACTGACCGACCGACCGACCGACTGACCGATTGACCGATTGACCGACTGACCGACTGACCGACCGACTGACCGACCGACCGACCGACCGACCGACCGAACGACGGACTGACTGACCGACTGACCGACTGACCGACCGACCGACCGACCGACCGACCGACCGACCGAACGACGGACCGACTGACCGACTGACCGACTGACCGACTGACCGACTGACCGACTGACCGACAGACCGACCGACCGACCGACCGACCGACCGATCGAACGACGGACTGACTGACCGACTGACCGACTGACCGACCGACCGACCGACCGACCGACCGACCGACCGAACGACGGACCGACTGACCGACTGACCGACTGACCGACTGACCGACTGACCGACGACTGACCGACCGACCGACCGACCGACCGACCGACCGACTGACCGACCGACTGACGGACTGACTGACCGACCGACCGACCGACCGACCGACCGACCGACCGACCGACCGACTGATCGACTGACCGACCGACTGACTGACCGACTGACCGACTGACCGACTGACCGACTGACCGACAGACCGACCGACCGACTGACGGACTGACTGACCGACTGACCGACCGACTGACCGACTGACCGACCGACTGACTGACCGACCGACCGACCGACCGACCGACCGACTGACCGACTGACCGACTGACCGACCGACTGACTGACCGACCGACCGACCGACCGACCGACCGACCGACCAACTGACCGACTGACAGACCGACCGACCGACCGACCGACCGACCGACCGACCGACCGACCGTCTGACCGACCGACTGACCGACCGACCGACTGACCGACCGAACGACTGACGGACTGACCGACTGACCGACCGACTGACCGATTGACCGACTGACCGACCGACCGACTGTCCGACTGACCGACGGACTGACCGACCGACTGACCGACTGACCGACGGACTGACCGACCGACTGACCGACTGACAGACCGACTGACCGACTGACCGACCGACTGACCGACTGACCGACCGACTGACGGACTGACCGACCGACCGACCGACCGACCGACCGACCGACCGACCGACCGACCGACCGACCGTCTGACCGACCGACTGACCGACTGACCGACGGACTGACCGACCGACTGACCGACTGACAGACCGACTGACCGACTGACCGACCGACCGAACGACCGACCGACTGACCGACCGACCGACCGACCGAACGACGGACTGACCGACCGACTGACCGACCGACCGACTGACCGACCGACCGACCGACCGACCGACCGACCGATCGAACGACGGACTGACTGACCGACTGACCGACTGACCGACCGACCGACCGACCGACCGACCGACCGACCGAACGACGGACCGACTGACCGACTGACCGACTGACCGACTGACCGACTGACCGACTGACCGACAGACCGACCGACCGACCGACCGACCGACCGATCGAACGACGGACTGACTGACCGACTGACCGACTGACCGACCGACCGACCGACCGACCGACCGACCGAACGACGGACCGACTGACCGACTGACCGACTGACCGACTGACCGACTGACCGACGACTGACCGACCGACCGACCGACCGACCGACCGACCGACTGACCGACCGACTGACGGACTGACTGACCGACCGACCGACCGACCGACCGACCGACCGACCGACCGACCGACTGAACGACTGACCGACCGACTGACTGACCGACTGACCGACTGACCGACTGACCGACTGACCGACTGACCGACAGACCGACCGACCGACTGACGGACTGACTGACCGACTGACCGACCGACTGACCGACTGACCGACCGACTGACTGACCGACCGACCGACCGACCGACCGACCGACCGACCAACTGACCGACTGACCGACCGACCGACCGACCGACCGACCGACCGACCGACCGACCGACCGACCGTCTGACCGACCGACTGACCGACTGACCGACGGACTGACCGACCGACTGACCGACTGACAGACCGACTGACCGACTGACCGACCGACCGACCGACCGACCGACTGACCGACCGACCGACCGACCGAACGACGGACTGACCGACCGACTGACCGACCGACTGACCGACCGAACGACCGTCTGACCGACCGACTGACCGACCGACCGACTGATCGACTGACCGACCGACTGACTGACCGACTGACCGACTGACCGACTGACCGACTGACCGACAGACCGACCGACCGACTGACGGACTGACTGACCGACCGACCGACCGACTGACCGATTGACCGATTGACCGACTGACCGACTGACCGACCGACTGACCGACCGACCGACCGACCGACCGACCGACCGATCGAACGACGGACTTACTGACCGACTGACCGACTGACCGACCGACCGACCGACCGACCGACCGACCGACCGAACGACGGACCGACTGACCGACTGACCGACTGACCGACTGACCGACTGACCGACTGACCGACAGACCGACCGACCGACCGACCGACCGACCGATCGAACGACGGACTGACTGACCGACTGACCGACTGACCGACCGACCGACCGACCGACCGACCGACCGACCGAACGACGGACCGACTGACCGACTGACCGACTGACCGACTGACCGACTGACCGACGACTGACCGACCGACCGACCGACCGACCGACCGACCGACTGACCGACCGACTGACGGACTGACTGACCGACCGACCGACCGACCGACCGACCGACCGACCGACCGACCGACCGACCGACTGATCGACTGACCGACCGACTGACTGACCGACTGACCGACTGACCGACTGACCGACTGACCGACAGACCGACCGACCGACTGACGGACTGACTGACCGACTGACCGACCGACTGACTGACCGACCGACCGACCGACCGACCGACCGACTGACCGACTGACCGACTGACCGACCGACTGACTGACCGACCGACCGACCGACCGACCGACCGACCGACCAACTGACCGACTGACAGACCGACCGACCGACCGACCGACCGACCGACCGACCGACCGACCGTCTGACCGACCGACTGACCGACCGACCGACTGACCGACCGAACGACTGACGGACTGACCGACTGACCGACCGACTGACCGATTGACCGACTGACCGACCGACCGACTGTCCGACTGACCGACGGACTGACCGACCGACTGACCGACTGACCGACGGACTGACCGACCGACTGACCGACTGACAGACCGACTGACCGACTGACCGACCGACTGACCGACTGACCGACCGACTGACGGACTGACCGACCGACCGACCGACCGACCGACCGACCGACCGACCGACCGACCGACCGACCGTCTGACCGACCGACTGACCGACTGACCGACGGACTGACCGACCGACTGACCGACTGACAGACCGACTGACCGACTGACCGACCGACCGAACGACCGACCGACTGACCGACCGACCGACCGACCGAACGACGGACTGACCGACCGACTGACCGACCGACTGACCGACCGACTGACGGACTGACTGACCGACCGACCGACCGACCGACCGACCGACCGACCGACCGACCGACCGACTGATCGACTGACCGACCGACTGACTGACCGACTGACCGACTGACCGACTGACCGACCGACCGACCGACCGACCGACCGACCGACCGACCAACTGACCGACTGAACGACCGACCGACCGACCGACCGACCGACCGACCGACCGACCGTCTGACCGACCGACTGACCGTCCGACCGACTGACCGACCGAACGACGGACTGACTGACCGACCGAATGACCGACCGAATGACCGACTGACCGACTGACCGACCGACCGACCGACCGACCGACCGACTGACCGACCGACTGACGGACTGACTGACCGACCGACCGACCGACTGACCGATTGACCGATTGACCGACTGACCGACTGACCGACCGACTGACCGACCGACCGACCGACCGACCGACCGACCGACCGATCGAACGACGGACTGACTGACCGACTGACCGACTGACCGACCGACCGACCGACCGACCGACCGACCGACCGAACGACGGACCGACTGACCGACTGACCGACTGACCGACTGACCGACTGACCGACTGACCGACAGACCGACCGACCGACCGACCGACCGACCGATCGAACGACGGACTGACTGACCGACTGACCGACTGACCGACCGACCGACCGACCGACCGACCGACCGACCGAACGACGGACCGACTGACCGACTGACCGACTGACCGACTGACCGACTGACCGACGACTGACCGACCGACCGACCGACCGACCGACCGACCGACCGACTGACCGACCGACTGACGGACTGACTGACCGACCGACCGACCGACCGACCGACCGACCGACCGACCGACCGACTGATCGACTGACCGACCGACTGACTGACCGACTGACCGACTGACCGACTGACCGACTGACCGACAGACCGACCGACCGACTGACGGACTGACTGACCGACTGACCGACCGACTGACCGACTGACCGACTGACCGACCGACTGACTGACCGACCGACCGACCGACCGACCGACCGACCGACCAACTGACCGACTGACCGACCGACCGACCGACCGACCGACCGACCGACCGACCGACCGACCGTCTGACCGACCGACTGACCGACCGACCGACTGACCGACCGAACGACTGACGGACTGACCGACTGACCGACCGACTGACCGATTGACCGACTGACCGACCGACCGACTGTCCGACTGACCGACGGACTGACCGACCGACTGACCGACTGACCGACGGACTGACCGACCGACTGACCGACTGACAGACCGACTGACCGACTGACCGACCGACTGACCGACTGACCGACCGACTGACGGACTGACCGACCGACCGACCGACCGACCGACCGACCGACCGACCGACCGACCGACCGTCTGACCGACCGACTGACCGACTGACCGACGGACTGACCGACCGACTGACCGACTGACAGACCGACTGACCGACTGACCGACCGACCGAACGACCGACCGACTGACCGACCGACCGACCGACCGAACGACGGACTGACCGACCGACTGACCGACCGACTGACCGACCGACTGACGGACTGACTGACCGACCGACCGACCGACCGACCGACCGACCGACCGACCGACCGACCGACTGATCGACTGACCGACCGACTGACTGACCGACTGACCGACTGACCGACTG
Source organism: Andrena cerasifolii (assembly GCF_050908995.1). NCBI lineage: Eukaryota > Metazoa > Arthropoda > Insecta > Hymenoptera > Andrenidae > Andrena > Andrena cerasifolii. The sequence goes on along the minus strand of NW_027486873.1, from coordinate 4,617 downwards.
ACCGACCGACCGACCGACCGACCGACCGACCGACCGACCGACCGACCGACCGAACGACCGTCTGACCGACCGACTGACCGACCGACCGACTGATCGACTGACCGACCGACTGACTGACCGACTGACCGACTGACCGACTGACCGACTGACCGACAGACCGACCGACCGACTGACGGACTGACTGACCGACCGACCGACCGACTGACCGATTGACCGATTGACCGACTGACCGACTGACCGACCGACTGACCGACCGACCGACCGACCGACCGACCGACCGATCGAACGACGGACTGACTGACCGACTGACCGACTGACCGACCGACCGACCGACCGACCGACCGACCGACCGAACGACGGACCGACTGACCGACTGACCGACTGACCGACTGACCGACTGACCGACTGACCGACAGACCGACCGACCGACCGACCGACCGACCGATCGAACGACGGACTGACTGACCGACTGACCGACTGACCGACCGACCGACCGACCGACCGACCGACCGACCGAACGACGGACCGACTGACCGACTGACCGACTGACCGACTGACCGACTGACCGACGACTGACCGACCGACCGACCGACCGACCGACCGACCGACTGACCGACCGACTGACGGACTGACTGACCGACCGACCGACCGACCGACCGACCGACCGACCGACCGACCGACTGATCGACTGACCGACCGACTGACTGACCGACTGACCGACTGACCGACTGACCGACTGACCGACAGACCGACCGACCGACTGACGGACTGACTGACCGACTGACCGACCGACTGACCGACTGACCGACCGACTGACTGACCGACCGACCGACCGACCGACCGACCGACTGACCGACTGACCGACTGACCGACCGACTGACTGACCGACCGACCGACCGACCGACCGACCGACCGACCAACTGACCGACTGACAGACCGACCGACCGACCGACCGACCGACCGACCGACCGACCGACCGTCTGACCGACCGACTGACCGACCGACCGACTGACCGACCGAACGACTGACGGACTGACCGACTGACCGACCGACTGACCGATTGACCGACTGACCGACCGACCGACTGTCCGACTGACCGACGGACTGACCGACCGACTGACCGACTGACCGACGGACTGACCGACCGACTGACCGACTGACAGACCGACTGACCGACTGACCGACCGACTGACCGACTGACCGACCGACTGACGGACTGACCGACCGACCGACCGACCGACCGACCGACCGACCGACCGACCGACCGACCGTCTGACCGACCGACTGACCGACTGACCGACTGACCGACCGACCGACCGACCGACCGACCGACCGACCGACCGACCGACCGTCTGACCGACCGACTGACCGACCGACCGACTGACCGACCGAACGACTGACGGACTGACCGACTGACCGACCGACTGACCGATTGACCGACTGACCGACCGACCGACTGTCCGACTGACCGACGGACTGACCGACCGACTGACCGACTGACCGACGGACTGACCGACCGACTGACCGACTGACAGACCGACTGACCGACTGACCGACCGACTGACCGACTGACCGACCGACTGACGGACTGACCGACCGACCGACCGACGACCGACCGACCGACCGACCGACCGACCGACCGACCGTCTGACCGACCGACTGACCGACTGACCGACGGACTGACCGACCGACTGACCGACTGACAGACCGACTGACCGACTGACCGACCGACCGAACGACCGACCGACTGACCGACCGACCGACCGACCGAACGACGGACTGACCGACCGACTGACCGACCGACTGACCGACCGACTGACGGACTGACTGACCGACCGACCGACCGACCGACCGACCGACCGACCGACCGACCGACCGACTGATCGACTGACCGACCGACTGACTGACCGACTGACCGACTGACCGACTGACCGACCGACCGACCGACCGACCGACCGACCGACCGACCGACCGACCGACCGAACGACCGTCTGACCGACCGACTGACCGACCGACCGACTGATCGACTGACCGACCGACTGACTGACCGACTGACCGACTGACCGACTGACCGACTGACCGACAGACCGACCGACCGACTGACGGACTGACTGACCGACCGACCGACCGACTGACCGATTGACCGATTGACCGACTGACCGACTGACCGACCGACTGACCGACCGACCGACCGACCGACCGACCGACCGATCGAACGACGGACTGACTGACCGACTGACCGACTGACCGACCGACCGACCGACCGACCGACCGACCGACCGAACGACGGACCGACTGACCGACTGACCGACTGACCGACTGACCGACTGACCGACTGACCGACAGACCGACCGACCGACCGACCGACCGACCGATCGAACGACGGACTGACTGACCGACTGACCGACTGACCGACCGACCGACCGACCGACCGACCGACCGACCGAACGACGGACCGACTGACCGACTGACCGACTGACCGACTGACCGACTGACCGACGACTGACCGACCGACCGACCGACCGACCGACCGACCGACTGACCGACCGACTGACGGACTGACTGACCGACCGACCGACCGACCGACCGACCGACCGACCGACCGACCGACTGATCGACTGACCGACCGACTGACTGACCGACTGACCGACTGACCGACTGACCGACTGACCGACAGACCGACCGACCGACTGACGGACTGACTGACCGACTGACCGACCGACTGACCGACTGACCGACCGACTGACTGACCGACCGACCGACCGACCGACCGACCGACTGACCGACTGACCGACTGACCGACCGACTGACTGACCGACCGACCGACCGACCGACCGACCGACCGACCAACTGACCGACTGACAGACCGACCGACCGACCGACCGACCGACCGACCGACCGACCGACCGTCTGACCGACCGACTGACCGACCGACCGACTGACCGACCGAACGACTGACGGACTGACCGACTGACCGACCGACTGACCGATTGACCGACTGACCGACCGACCGACTGTCCGACTGACCGACGGACTGACCGACCGACTGACCGACTGACCGACGGACTGACCGACCGACTGACCGACTGACAGACCGACTGACCGACTGACCGACCGACTGACCGACTGACCGACCGACTGACGGACTGACCGACCGACCGACCGACCGACCGACCGACCGACCGACCGACCGACCGACCGACCGTCTGACCGACCGACTGACCGACTGACCGACGGACTGACCGACCGACTGACCGACTGACAGACCGACTGACCGACTGACCGACCGACCGAACGACCGACCGACTGACCGACCGACCGACCGACCGAACGACGGACTGACCGACCGACTGACCGACCGACCGACTGACCGACCGACCGACCGACCGACCGACCGACCGATCGAACGACGGACTGACTGACCGACTGACCGACTGACCGACCGACCGACCGACCGACCGACCGACCGACCGAACGACGGACCGACTGACCGACTGACCGACTGACCGACTGACCGACTGACCGACTGACCGACAGACCGACCGACCGACCGACCGACCGACCGATCGAACGACGGACTGACTGACCGACTGACCGACTGACCGACCGACCGACCGACCGACCGACCGACCGAACGACGGACCGACTGACCGACTGACCGACTGACCGACTGACCGACTGACCGACGACTGACCGACCGACCGACCGACCGACCGACCGACCGACTGACCGACCGACTGACGGACTGACTGACCGACCGACCGACCGACCGACCGACCGACCGACCGACCGACCGACTGAACGACTGACCGACCGACTGACTGACCGACTGACCGACTGACCGACTGACCGACTGACCGACAGACCGACCGACCGACTGACGGACTGACTGACCGACTGACCGACCGACTGACCGACTGACCGACCGACTGACTGACCGACCGACCGACCGACCGACCGACCGACCGACCAACTGACCGACTGACCGACCGACCGACCGACCGACCGACCGACCGACCGACCGACCGACCGACCGTCTGACCGACCGACTGACCGACTGACCGACGGACTGACCGACCGACTGACCGACTGACAGACCGACTGACCGACTGACCGACCGACCGACCGACCGACCGACTGACCGACCGACCGACCGACCGAACGACGGACTGACCGACCGACTGACCGACCGACTGACCGACCGAACGACCGTCTGACCGACCGACTGACCGACCGACCGACTGATCGACTGACCGACCGACTGACTGACCGACTGACCGACTGACCGACTGACCGACTGACCGACAGACCGACCGACCGACTGACGGACTGACTGACCGACCGACCGACCGACTGACCGATTGACCGATTGACCGACTGACCGACTGACCGACCGACTGACCGACCGACCGACCGACCGACCGACCGACCGATCGAACGACGGACTTACTGACCGACTGACCGACTGACCGACCGACCGACCGACCGACCGACCGACCGACCGAACGACGGACCGACTGACCGACTGACCGACTGACCGACTGACCGACTGACCGACTGACCGACAGACCGACCGACCGACCGACCGACCGACCGATCGAACGACGGACTGACTGA
>NW_027486872.1:0-19390 GCF_050908995.1 Andrena cerasifolii | reverse complement strand
AAAACGAGTAAAACGAGTAAATCGAGTAAAACGAGTAAAACGAGTAAAACGAGTAAAACGAGTAAAACGAGTAAAACGAGTAATACGAGTAAAACGAGTAAAACGAGTAAAACGAGTAAAACGAGTAAAACGAGTAAAACTAGTAAAACGAGTAAAACGAGTAAAACGAGTTAAACGAGTGTAAAACGAGTAAAACGAGTAAAACGAGTAAAACGAGTAAAACGAGTAAAACGAGTAAAACGAGTAAAACGAGTATAACGAGTAAAACGAGTATAACGAGTAAAACGAGTATAACGAGTAAAACGAGTAAAACCAGTAAAACGAGTAAAACGAGTAAAACGAGTAAAACGAGTAAAACGAGTAAATCGAGTAAAACGAGTAAAACGAGTAAAACGAGTAAAACGAGTAAAACGAGTAAAACGAGTAAAACGAGTAAAACGAGTAAAACGAGTAAAACTAGTAAAACGAGTAAAACGAGTAAAAGCGATTAAAACGAGTAAAAGGAGTAAAACGAGTGAAACGAGTAAAACGAGTAAAACGAGTGAAACGAGTAAAACGAGTAAAACGAGTAAAGCGAATGAAACGAGTAAAGCGAGTGAAACGAGTAAAGCGAGTGAAACGAGTAAAGCGAGTGAAACGAGTAAAGCGAGTGAAACGAGTAAAGCGAGTGAAACGAGTAAAGCGAGTGAAACGAGTAAAGCGAGTGAAACGAGTAAAGCGAGTGAAACGAGTAAAGCGAGTGAAACGAGTAAAGCGAGTGAAACGAGTAAAGCGAGTGAAACGAGTAAAGCGAGTGAAACGAGTAAAGCGAGTGAAACGAGTAAAGCGAGTGAAACGAGTAAAGCGAGTGAAACGAGTAAAGCGAGTGAAACGAGTAAAGCGAGTGAAACGAGTAAAGCGAGTGAAACGAGTAAAGCGAGTAAAGCGAGTAAAGCGAGTGAAACGAGTAAAACGAGTCAAACGAGTAAAACGAGTCAAACGAGTAAAACGAGTCAAACGAGTAAAACGAGTCAAACGAGTAAAACGAGTAAAACGAGTAAAACGAGTAAAACGAGTAAAACTAGTAAAACGAGTAAAACCTGTAAAGCGATTAAAACGAGTAAAACGAGTAAAACGAGTAAAATTAGTAAAACGAGTGAAACGAGTAAAACGAGTAAAACGAGTAAAACGAGTAAAACGAGTAAAACGAGTAAAGCGATTAAAACGAGTAAAAGGAGTAAAACGAGTAAATCGAGAAAAACGAGTATAACGAGTAAAACGAGTAAAACGAGTAAAACGAGTAAAACGAGTAAAACGAGTAAAACGAGTAAAACGAGTAAAACGAGTAAAACTAGTAAAACGAGTAAAACGAGTAAAGCGAGTTAAACGAGTAAAACGAGTATAACGAGTAAAACGAGTAAAACGAGTAAAACGAGTAAAACGAGTAAAACGAGTAAAACGAGTAAAACGAGTAAAACGAGTAAACGAGTAAAACGAGTAAAACGAGTAAACGAGTAAAACGAGTAAAACGAGTAAAACGAGTAAAACGAGTAAAACGAGTAAAACGAGTAAAACGAGTATAACGAGTAAAACGAGTATAACGAGTAAAACGAGTATAACGAGTAAAACGAGTATAACGAGTAAAACGAGTAAAACCAGTAAAACGAGTAAAACGAGTAAAACGAGTAAAACGAGTAAATCGAGTAAAACGAGTAAAACGAGTAAAACGAGTAAAACGAGTAAAACGAGTAAAACGAGTAATACGAGTAAAACGAGTAAAACGAGTAAAACGAGTAAAACGAGTAAAACTAGTAAAACGAGTAAAACGAGTAAAACGAGTTAAACGAGTAAAACGAGTAAAACGAGTAAAACGAGTAAAACGAGTAAAACGAGTAAAACGAGTAAAACGAGTAAAACGAGTAAAACGAGTAAAACGAGTAAAACGAGTAAAACGAGTAAAACGAGTAAAACGCGTAAAACGAGTATAACGAGTAAAACGAGTATAACGAGTAAAACGAGTAAAACGAGTAAAACGAGTAAAACGAGTCAAACGAGTAAAACGAGTCAAACGAGTAAAACGAGTAAAACGAGTAAAACGAGTAAAACGAGTATAACGAGTAAAACGAGTATAACGAGTAAAACGAGTAAAACGAGTAAAACGAGTAAAACGAGTAAAACGAGTAAAACGAGTAAAACGAGTAAAACGAGTAAAACGAGTAAAACGAGTAAAACGAGTAAAACGAGTAAAACGAGTAAAACGAGTAAAACGAGTAAAACGAGTAAAACGAGTAAAACGAGTAAAGCGATTAAAACGAGTAAAACGAGTAAAACGAGTAAATCGAGTAAAACGAGTAAAACGAGTAAAACGAGTAAAACGAGTAAAACGAGTAAAACGAGTAAAACGAGTAGAACGAGTAAAATGAGTAGAACGAGTAAAACGAGTAAAACGAGTAAAACGAGTAAAACGAGTAAAACTAGTAAAACGAGTAAAACGAGTAAAGCGATTAAAACGAGTAAATCGAGTAAAACGAGTAAAACGAGTAAAATTAGTAAAACGAGTGAAACGAGTAAAACGAGTAAAATTAGTAAAACGAGTGAAACGAGTAAAACGAGTGAAACGAGTAAAACGAGTAAAACGAGTAAAACGAGTAAAACGAGTAAAGCCGTTAAAACGAGTAAAACGAGTAAAACGAGTAAAGCGATTAAAACGAGTAAAAGGAGTAAAACGAGTAAAAGAGTAAAACGAGTAAAACGAGTAAAACGAGTAAAACGAGTATAACGAGTAAAACGAGTAAAACGAGTAAAACGAGTAAAACGAGTAAAACGAGTAAAGCGATTAAAACGAGTAAAAGGAGTAAAACGAGTAAAACGAGTAAAACGAGTAAAACGAGTAAAACGAGTAAAACGAGTAAAGCGAGTAAAACGAGTAAAACGAGTAAAACGAGTAAAACGAGTAAAACGAGTAAAACGAGTAAAACGAGTAAAACGAGTAAAACGAGTAAAACGAGTAAAGCGAGTAAAACGAGTAAAGCGATTAAAACGAGTAAAAGGAGTAAAACGAGTGAAACGAGTAAAACGAGTAAAACGAGTGAAACGAGTAAAACGAGTAAAACGAGTAAAGCGAATGAAACGAGTAAAACGAGTATAACGAGTAAAACGAGTATAACGAGTAAAACGAGTAAAACGAGTAAAACGAGTAAAACGAGTAAAACGAGTAAAACGAGTAAAACGAGTCAAACGAGTAAAACGAGTAAAACGAGTAAAACGAGTGAAACGAGTAAAACGAGTAAAACGAGTAAAACGAGTAAAACGAGTAAAACGAGTAAAACGAGTATAACGAGTAAAACGGGTAAAACGAGTAAAATTAGTAAAACGAGTGAAACGAGTAAAACGAGTAAAATTAGTAAAACGAGTGAAACGAGTAAAACGAGTGAAACGAGTAAAACGAGTAAAACGAGTAAAACGAGTAAAACGAGTAAAGCCGTTAAAACGAGTAAAACGAGTAAAACGAGTAAAGCGATTAAAACGAGTAAAAGGAGTAAAACGAGTAAAAGGAGTAAAACGAGTAAAACGAGTAAAACGAGTAAAACGAATAAACGAGTAAAACGAGTAAAACGAGTAAAACGAGTAAAACGCGTAAAACGAGTATAACGAGTAAAACGAGTATAACGAGTAAAACGAGTAAAACGAGTAAAACGAGTAAAACGAGTAAAACGAGTATAACGAGTAAAACGAGTATAACGAGTAAAACGAGTATAACGAGTAAAACGAGTATAACGAGTAAAACGAGTAAAACGAGTAAAACGAGTAAAACGAGTAAAACGAGTAAAACGAGTAAAACGAGTAAAACGAGTCAAACGAGTAAAACGAGTAAAACGAGTAAAACGAGTGAAACGAGTAAAACGAGTAAAACGAGTAAAACGAGTAAAACGAGTAAAACGAGTAAAACGAGGTATAACGAGTAAAACGGGTAAAATGAGTAAAACGAGTAAAACGAGTAAAACCAGTAAAACGAGTAAAACGAGTAAAACGAGTAAAACGAGTAAATCGAGTAAAACGAGTAAAACGAGTAAAAACGAGTAAAACGAGTAAAACGAGTAAAACGAGTAAAACGAGTAAAACTAGTAAAACGAGTAAAACGAGTTAAACGAGTTAAACGAGTAAAACGAGTAAAACGAGTAAAACGAGTAAAACGAGTAAAACGAGTAAAACGAGTAAAACGAGTAAAACGAGTAAAACGAGTAAAACGAGTAAAACGCGTAAAACGAGTATAACGAGTAAAACGAGTATAACGAGTAAAACGAGTAAAACGAGTAAAACGAGTAAAACGAGTAAAACGAGTAAAACGAGTCAAACGAGTAAAACGAGTAAAACGAGTAAAGCGATTAAAACGAGTAAAAGGAGTAAAACGAGTGAAACGAGTAAAACGAGTAAAACGAGTGAAACGAGTAAAGCGAATGAAACGAGTAAAGCGAGTGAAACGAGTAAAGCGAGTGAAACGAGTAAAGCGAGTGAAACGAGTAAAGCGAGTGAAACGAGTAAAGCGAGTGAAACGAGTAAAGCGAGTGAAACGAGTAAAGCGAGTGAAACGAGTAAAGCGAGTGAAACGAGTAAAGCGAGTGAAACGAGTAAAGCGAGTGAAACGAGTAAAGCGAGTGAAACGAGTAAAGCGAGTGAAACGAGTAAAGCGAGTGAAACGAGTAAAGCGAGTAAAGCGAGTGAAACGAGTAAAGCGAGTGAAACGAGTAAAACGAGTCAAACGAGTAAAACGAGTCAAACGAGTAAAACGAGTCAAACGAGTAAAACGAGTAAAACCAGTAAAACGAGTAAAACGAGTAAAACGAGTAAAACGAGTAAAACCAGTAAAACGAGTAAAACGAATAAAACGAGTAAAACGAGTAAAACTAGTAAAACGAGTAAAACGAGTAAACCGAGTAAAACGAGTAAAACGAGTAAAACGAGTAAAACGAGTAAAACGATTAAAACGAGTAAAACGAGTAAAACGAGTATAACGAGTAAAACGAGTAAAACGAGTAAAACGAGTAAAACGAGTCAAACGAGTAAAACGAGTCAAACGAGTAAAACGAGTAAAACGAGTAAAACGAGTGAAACGAGTAAAACGAGTAAAACGAGTAAAACGAGTAAAACGAGTAAAACGAGTAAAACGAGTAAAACGAGTAAAGCGAGTAAAACGAGTAAAGCGATTAAAACGAGTAAAAGGAGTAAAACGAGTGAAACGAGTAAAACGAGTAAAACGAGTGAAACGAGTAAAACGAGTAAAACGAGTAAAGCGAATGAAACGAGTAAAGCGAGTGAAACGAGTAAAGCGAGTGAAACGAGTAAAGCGAGTGAAACGAGTAAAGCGAGTGAAACGAGTAAAGCGAGTGAAACGAGTAAAGCGAGTGAAACGAGTAAAGCGAGTGAAACGAGTAAAGCGAGTGAAACGAGTAAAGCGAGTGAAACGAGTAAAACGAGTAAAACGAGTAAATCGAGTAAAACGAGTAAAACGAGTAAAACGAATAAAACGAGTGAAACGAGTAAAACGAGTGAAACGAGTAAAACGAGTAAAACGAGTAAAACGAGTAAAGCGATTAAAACGAGTAAAAGGAGTAAAACGAGTAAATCGAGTAAAACGAGTATAACGAGTAAAACGAGTAAAACCAGTAAAACGAGTAAAACGAGTAAAACGAGTAAAACGAGTAAAACGAGTAAAACCAGTAAAACGAGTAAAACGAATAAAACGAGTAAAACGAGTAGAACGAGTAAAATGAGTAGAACGAGTAAAACGAGTAAAACGAGTAAAACGAGTAAAACGAGTAAAACTAGTAAAACGAGTAAAACGAGTAAAGCGATTAAAACGAGTAAATCGAGTAAAACGAGTAAAACGAGTAAAATTAGTAAAACGAGTGAAACGAGTAAAACGAGTAAAATTAGTAAAACGAGTGAAACGAGTAAAACGAGTGAAACGAGTAAAACGAGTAAAACGAGTAAAACGAGTAAAACGAGTAAAGCCGTTAAAACGAGTAAAACGAGTAAAACGAGTAAAGCGATTAAAACGAGTAAAAGGAGTAAAACGAGTAAAAGGAGTAAAACGAGTAAAACGAGTAAAACGAGTAAAACGAATAAAACGAGTAAAACGAGTAAAACGAGTAAAACGAGTAAAACGCGTAAAACGAGTATAACGAGTAAAACGAGTATAACGAGTAAAACGAGTAAAACGAGTAAAACGAGTAAAACGAGTAAAACGAGTAAAGCGATTAAAACGAGTAAAAGGAGTAAAACGAGTAAAACGAGTAAAACGAGTAAAACGAGTAAAACGAGTAAAACGAGTAAAGCGAGTAAAACGAGTAAAACGAGTAAAACGAGTAAAACGAGTAAAACGAGTAAAACGAGTAAAACGAGTAAAACGAGTAAAACGAGTAAAGCGAGTAAAACGAGTAAAGCGATTAAAACGAGTAAAAGGAGTAAAACGAGTGAAACGAGTAAAACGAGTAAAACGAGTGAAACGAGTAAAACGAGTAAAACGAGTAAAGCGAATGAAACGAGTAAAGCGAGTGAAACGAGTAAAGCGAGTGAAACGAGTAAAGCGAGTGAAACGAGTAAAGCGAGTGAAACGAGTAAAGCGAGTGAAACGAGTAAAGCGAGTGAAACGAGTAAAGCGAGTGAAACGAGTAAAGCGAGTGAAACGAGTAAAGCGAGTGAAACGAGTAAAGCGAGTAAAACGAGTAAAACGAGTAAAACGAGTCAAACGAGTAAAACGAGTAAAATTAGTAAAACGAGTGAAACGAGTAAAACGAGTGAAACGAGTAAAACGAGTGAAACGAGTGAAACGAGTAAAACGAGTAAAACGAGTAAAACGAGTAAAACGAGTAAAGCGATTAAAACGAGTGAAACGAGTAAAACGAGTAAAACGAGTAAAACGAGTAAAACGAGTAAAGCGATTAAAACGAGTAAAAGGAGTAAAACGAGTAAATCGAGTAAAACGAGTATAACGAGTAAAACGAGTAAAACGAGTAAAACGAGTAAAACGAGTAAAACGAGTAAAACTAGTAAAACGAGTAAAACGAGTAAAACGAGTAAAACGAGTATAACGAGTAAAACGAGTAAAACGAGTAAAACGAGTAAAACGAGTAAAACGAGTAAAACGAGTAAAACGAGTAAAACGAGTAAAACGAGTAAAACGAGTAAAACGAGTAAAACGAGTAAAACGAGTATAACGAGTAAAACGAGTATAACGAGTAAAACGAGTATAACGAGTAAAACGAGTATAACGAGTAAAACGAGTAAAACGAGTAAAACGAGTAAAACGAGTAAAACGAGTAAAACGAGTAAAACGAGTAAATCGAGTAAAACGAGTAAAACGAGTAAAACGAGTAAAACGAGTAAAACGAGTAAAACGAGTAAAACGAGTAAAACGAGTAAAACTAGTAAAACGAGTAAAACGAGTAAAACGAGTAAAACGAGTAAAACGAGTAAAACGAGTAAAACGAGTAAAACGAGTAAAACGAGTAAAACGAGTAAAACGAGTAAAACGCGTAAAACGAGTATAACGAGTAAAACGAGTATAACGAGTAAAACGAGTATAACGAGTAAAACGAGTAAAACGAGTAAAACGAGTAAAACGAGTAAAACGAGTAAAACGAGTAAAACGAGTAAAACGAGTAAAGCCGTTAAAACGAGTAAAACGAGTAAAACGAGTAAAGCGATTAAAACGAGTAAAAGGAGTAAAACGAGTAAAAGGAGTAAAACGAGTAAAACGAGTAAAACGAGTAAAACGAATAAAACGAGTAAAACGAGTAAAACGAGTAAAACGAGTAAAACGCGTAAAACGAGTATAACGAGTAAAACGAGTATAACGAGTAAAACGAGTAAAACGAGTAAAACGAGTAAAACGAGTAAAACGAGTATAACGAGTAAAACGAGTATAACGAGTAAAACGAGTATAACGAGTAAAACGAGTATAACGAGTAAAACGAGTAAAACGAGTAAAACGAGTAAAACGAGTAAAACGAGTAAAACGAGTAAAACGAGTAAAACGAGTCAAACGAGTAAAACGAGTAAAACGAGTAAAACGAGTGAAACGAGTAAAACGAGTAAAACGAGTAAAACGAGTAAAACGAGTAAAACGAGTAAAACGAGTATAACGAGTAAAACGGGTAAAATGAGTAAAACGAGTAAAACGAGTAAAACCAGTAAAACCAGTAAAACGAGTAAAACGAGTAAAACGAGTAAAACGAGTAAATCGAGTAAAACGAGTAAAACGAGTAAAACGAGTAAAACGAGTAAAACGAGTAAAACGAGTAAAACGAGTAAAACGAGTAAAACTAGTAAAACGAGTAAAACGAGTTAAACGAGTTAAACGAGTAAAACGAGTAAAACGAGTAAAACGAGTAAAACGAGTAAAACGAGTAAAACGAGTAAAACGAGTAAAACGAGTAAAACGAGTAAAACGAGTAAAACGCGTAAAACGAGTATAACGAGTAAAACGAGTATAACGAGTAAAACGAGTAAAACGAGTAAAACGAGTAAAACGAGTAAAACGAGTAAAACGAGTCAAACGAGTAAAACGAGTAAAACGAGTAAAGCGATTAAAACGAGTAAAAGGAGTAAAACGAGTGAAACGAGTAAAACGAGTAAAACGAGTGAAACGAGTAAAGCGAATGAAACGAGTAAAGCGAGTGAAACGAGTAAAGCGAGTGAAACGAGTAAAGCGAGTGAAACGAGTAAAGCGAGTGAAACGAGTAAAGCGAGTGAAACGAGTAAAGCGAGTGAAACGAGTAAAGCGAGTGAAACGAGTAAAGCGAGTGAAACGAGTAAAGCGAGTGAAACGAGTAAAGCGAGTGAAACGAGTAAAGCGAGTGAAACGAGTAAAGCGAGTGAAACGAGTAAAGCGAGTAAAGCGAGTGAAACGAGTAAAGCGAGTGAAACGAGTAAAACGAGTCAAACGAGTAAAACGAGTCAAACGAGTAAAACGAGTCAAACGAGTAAAACGAGTAAAACCAGTAAAACGAGTAAAACGAGTAAAACGAGTAAAACGAGTAAAACCAGTAAAACGAGTAAAACGAATAAAACGAGTAAAACGAGTAAAACTAGTAAAACGAGTAAAACGAGTAAACCGAGTAAAACGAGTAAAACGAGTAAAACGAGTAAAACGAGTAAAACGATTAAAACGAGTAAAACGAGTAAAACGAGTATAACGAGTAAAACGAGTAAAACGAGTAAAACGAGTAAAACGAGTAAAACGAGTCAAACGAGTAAAACGAGTCAAACGAGTAAAACGAGTAAAACGAGTAAAACGAGTGAAACGAGTAAAACGAGTAAAACGAGTAAAACGAGTAAAACGAGTAAAACGAGTAAAACGAGTAAAACGAGTAAAGCGAGTAAAACGAGTAAAGCGATTAAAACGAGTAAAAGGAGTAAAACGAGTGAAACGAGTAAAACGAGTAAAACGAGTGAAACGAGTAAAACGAGTAAAACGAGTAAAGCGAATGAAACGAGTAAAGCGAGTGAAACGAGTAAAGCGAGTGAAACGAGTAAAGCGAGTGAAACGAGTAAAGCGAGTGAAACGAGTAAAGCGAGTGAAACGAGTAAAGCGAGTGAAACGAGTAAAGCGAGTGAAACGAGTAAAGCGAGTGAAACGAGTAAAACGAGTAAAACGAGTAAATCGAGTAAAACGAGTAAAACGAGTAAAACGAATAAAACGAGTGAAACGAGTAAAACGAGTGAAACGAGTAAAACGAGTAAAACGAGTAAAACGAGTAAAGCGATTAAAACGAGTAAAAGGAGTAAAACGAGTAAATCGAGTAAAACGAGTATAACGAGTAAAACGAGTAAAACCAGTAAAACGAGTAAAACGAGTAAAACGAGTAAAACGAGTAAAACGAGTAAAACCAGTAAAACGAGTAAAACGAATAAAACGAGTAAAACGAGTAGAACGAGTAAAAGGAGTAGAACGAGTAAAACGAGTAAAACGAGTAAAACGAGTAAAACGAGTAAAACGAGTAAAACGAGTAAAACTAGTAAAACGAGTAAAACGAGTATAACGAGTAAAACGAGTAAAACGAGTAAAACGAGTAAAACGAGTAAAACGAGTAAAGCGATTAAAACGAGTAAAAGGAGTAAAACGAGTAAAACGAGTAAAACGAGTAAAACGAGTAAAACGAGTATAACGAGTAAAACGAGTAAAACGAGTAAAACGAGTAAAACGAGTAAAACGAGTAAAGCGATTAAAACGAGTAAAAGGAGTAAAACGAGTAAAACGAGTAAAACGAGTAAAACGAGTAAAACGAGTAAAACGCGTAAAACGAGTATAACGAGTAAAACGAGTATAACGAGTAAAACGAGTAAAACGAGTAAAACGAGTAAAACGAGTAAAACGAGTAAAGCGATTAAAACGAGTAAAAGGAGTAAAACGAGTAAAACGAGTAAAAGGAGTAAAACGAGTGAAACGAGTAAAACGAGTAAAGCGAGTAAAACGAGTAAAACGAGTAAAACGAGTAAAACGAGTAAAACGAGTAAAACGAGTAAAACGAGTAAAACGAGTAAAACGAGTAAAGCGAGTAAAACGAGTAAAGCGATTAAAACGAGTAAAAGGAGTAAAACGAGTGAAACGAGTAAAACGAGTAAAACGAGTGAAACGAGTAAAACGAGTAAAACGAGTAAAGCGAATGAAACGAGTAAAGCGAGTGAAACGAGTAAAGCGAGTGAAACGAGTAAAGCGAGTGAAACGAGTAAAGCGAGTGAAACGAGTAAAGCGAGTGAAACGAGTAAAGCGAGTGAAACGAGTAAAGCGAGTGAAACGAGTAAAGCGAGTGAAACGAGTAAAGCGAGTGAAACGAGTAAAGCGAGTAAAACGAGTAAAACGAGTAAAACGAGTCAAACGAGTAAAACGAGTAAAACGAGTAAAACGAGTAAAATTAGTAAAACGAGTGAAACGAGTAAAACGAGTGAAACGAGTGAAACGAGTAAAACGAGTAAAGCGATTAAAACGAGTGAAACGAGTAAAACGAGTAAAACGAGTAAAACGAGTAAAACGAGTAAAGCGATTAAAACGAGTAAAAGGAGTAAAACGAGTAAATCGAGTAAAACGAGTATAACGAGTAAAACGAGTAAAACGAGTAAAACGAGTAAAACGAGTAAAACGAGTAAAACTAGTAAAACGAGTAAAACGAGTAAAACGAGTAAAACGAGTATAACGAGTAAAACGAGTAAAACGAGTAAAACGAGTAAAACGAGTAAAACGAGTAAAACGAGTAAAACGAGTAAAACGAGTAAAACGAGTAAAACGAGTAAAACGAGTAAAACGAGTAAAACGAGTAAAACGAGTATAACGAGTAAAACGAGTATAACGAGTAAAACGAGTATAACGAGTAAAACGAGTATAACGAGTAAAACGAGTAAAACCAGTAAAACGAGTAAAACGAGTAAAACGAGTAAAACGAGTAAATCGAGTAAAACGAGTAAAACGAGTAAAACGAGTAAAACGAGTAAAACGAGTAAAACGAGTAAAACGAGTAAAACGAGTAAAACTAGTAAAACGAGTAAAACGAGTAAAACGAGTAAAACGAGTAAAACGAGTAAAACGAGTAAAACGAGTAAAACGAGTAAAACGAGTAAAACGAGTAAAACGAGTAAAACGCGTAAAACGAGTATAACGAGTAAAACGAGTATAACGAGTAAAACGAGTATAACGAGTAAAACGAGTAAAACGAGTAAAACGAGTAAAACGAGTAAAACGAGTAAAACGAGTAAAACGAGTCAAACGAGTAAAACGAGTAAAACGAGTAAAACGAGTAAAACGAGTAAAACGAGTAAAACGAGTAAAACGAGTAAAACGAGTAAAACGAGTAAAACGAGTATAACGAGTAAAACGGGTAAAATGAGTAAAACGAGTAAAACGAGTAAAACCAGTAAAACGAGTAAAACGAGTAAAACGAGTAAAACGAGTAAATCGAGTAAAACGAGTAAAACGAGTAAAACGAGTAAAACGAGTAAAACTAGTAAAACGAGTAAAACGAGTTAAACGAGTTAAACGAGTAAAACGAGTAAAACGAGTAAAACGAGTAAAACGAGTAAAACGAGTAAAACGAGTAAAACGAGTAAAACGAGTAAAACGAGTAAAACGAGTAAAACGAGTAAAACGAGTAAAACGCGTAAAACGAGTATAACGAGTAAAACGAGTATAACGAGTAAAACGAGTAAAACGATTAAAACGAGTAAAACGAGTAAAACGAGTCAAACGAGTAAAACGAGTAAAACGAGTAAAGCGATTAAAACGAGTAAAAGGAGTAAAACGAGTGAAACGAGTAAAACGAGTAAAACGAGTGAAACGAGTAAAGCGAATGAAACGAGTAAAGCGAGTGAAACGAGTAAAGCGAGTGAAACGAGTAAAGCGAGTGAAACGAGTAAAGCGAGTGAAACGAGTAAAGCGAGTGAAACGAGTAAAGCGAGTGAAACGAGTAAAGCGAGTGAAACGAGTAAAGCGAGTGAAACGAGTAAAGCGAGTGAAACGAGTAAAGCGAGTGAAACGAGTAAAGCGAGTAAAGCGAGTGAAACGAGTAAAGCGAGTGAAACGAGTAAAACGAGTCAAACGAGTAAAACGAGTCAAACGAGTAAAACGAGTCAAACGAGTAAAACGAGTAAAACGAGTAAAACGAGTAAAACGAGTAAAACGAGAAAAACGAGTAAAACGAGTAAAACGAATAAAACGAGTAAAACGAGTAAAACTAGTAAAACGAGTAAAACGAGTAAACCGAGTAAAACGAGTAAAACGAGTAGAACGAGTAAAACGAGTAAAACGAGTAAAACGATTAAAACGAGTAAAACGAGTAAAACGAGTAAAACGAGTAAAGCGAGTAAAGCGAGTAAAACGAGTAAAACGAGTAAAACGAGTAAAACGAGTAAAACGAGTGAAACGAGTAAAACGAGTAAAACGAGCAAAACGAGCAAAACGAGCAAAACTAGTAAAACGAGTAAAACGAGTAAACCGAGTAAAACGAGTAAAACGAGTAGAACGAGTAAAACGAGTAAAACGAGTAAAACGATTAAAACGAGTAAAACGAGTAAAGCGAGTAAAGCGAGTAAAACGAGTAAAACGAGTAAAACGAGTAAAACGAGTGAAACGAGTAAAACGAGTGGACCGAGTAAAACGAGTGAAACGAGTAAAACGAGTGAAACGAGTAAAACGAGTAAAACGAGTAAATCGAGTAAAACGAGTAAAACGAGTAAAACGAATAAAACGAGTGAAACGAGTAAAACGAGTGAAACGAGTAAAACGAGTAAAACGAGTAAAACGAGTAAAGCGATTAAAACGAGTAAAAGGAGTAAAACGAGTAAATCGAGTAAAACGAGTATAACGAGTAAAACGAGTAAAACCAGTAAAACGAGTAAAACGAGTAAAACGAGTAAAACGAGTAAAACCAGTAAAACGAGTAAAACGAATAAAACGAGTAAAACGAGTAAAACTAGTAAAACGAGTAAAACGAGTAAACCGAGTAAAACGAGTAAAACGAGTAAAACGAGTAAAACGAGTAAAACAATTAAAACGAGTAAAACGAGTAAAACGAGTAAAACGAGTAAAACGAGTAAAACGAGTAAAACGAGTAAAGCGAGTAAAACGAGTAAAACGAGTAAAACGAGTAAAACGAGTAAAACGAGTGAAACGAGTAAAACGAGCAAAACGAGCAAAACGAGCAAAACTAGTAAAACGAGTAAAACGAGTAAACCGAGTAAAACGAGTAAAACGAGTAGAACGAGTAAAACGAGTAAAACGAGTAAAACGAGTAAAACGATTAAAACGAGTAAAACGAGTAAAACGAGTAAAACGAGTAAAGCGACTAAAGCGAGTAAAACGAGTAAAACGAGTAAAACGAGTAAATCGAGTAAAACGAGTAAAACGAGTAAAGCGAGTAAAGCGAGTAAAACGATTAAAACGAGTAAAACGAGTAAAACGAGTAAAACGAGTAAAACGAGTAAAACGAGTAAAACGAGTAAAACGAGTAAAACGAGTAAAACGAGTAAAATTAGTAAAACGAGTGAAACGAGTAAAACGAGTGAAACGAGTAAAACGAGTAAAACGAGTAAAACGAGTAAAGCGATTAAAACGAGTAAAAGGAGTAAAACGAGTAAATCGAGTAAAACGAGTATAACGAGTAAAACGAGTAAAACGAGTAAAACGAGTAAAACGAGTAAAACGAGTAAAACTAGTAAAACGAGTAAAACGAGTAAAACGAGTAAAACGAGTATAACGAGTAAAACGAGTAAAACGAGTAAAACGAGTAAAACGAGTAAAACGAGTAAAACGAGTAAAACGAGTAAAACGAGTAAAACGAGTAAAACGAGTAAAACGAGTAAAACGAGTAAAACGAGTAAAACGAGTAAAACGAGTAAAACGAGTAAAACGAGTAAAACGAGTAAAACGAGTAAAACGAGTAAAACGAGTAAAACTAGTAAAACGAGTAAAACGAGTAAAACGAGTTAAACGAGTAAAACGAGTAAAACGAGTAAAACGAGTAAAACGAGTAAAACGAGTAAAACGAGTAAAACGAGTAAAACGAGTAAAACGAGTAAAACGCGTAAAACGAGTATAACGAGTAAAACGAGTATAACGAGTAAAACGAGTAAAACGAGTAAAACGAGTGAAACGAGTAAAGCGAGTGAAACGAGTAAAGCGAGTGAAACGAGTAAAGCGAGTGAAACGAGTAAAGCGAGTGAAACGAGTAAAGCGAGTGAAACGAGTAAAGCGAGTGAAACGAGTAAAGCGAGTAAAGCGAGTGAAACGAGTAAAGCGAGTGAAACGAGTAAAACGAGTCAAACGAGTAAAACGAGTCAAACGAGTAAAACGAGTCAAACGAGTAAAACGAGTAAAACGAGTAAAACGAGTAAAACGAGTAAAACTAGTAAAACGAGTAAAACCTGTAAAGCGATTAAAACGAGTAAAACGAGTAAAACGAGTAAAATTAGTAAAACGAGTGAAACGAGTAAAACGAGTAAAACGAGTAAAACGAGTAAAACGAGTAAAACGAGTAAAACGAGTAAAACGAGTAAAACGAGTAAAACGAGTAAAACTAGTAAAACGAGTAAAACGAGTAAATCGAGTAAAACGAGTAAAACGGGTAAAACGAGTAAAACGAGTAAAACGAGTAAAACGAGTAAAACGAGTAGAACGAGTAAAATGAGTAGAACGAGTAAAACGAGTAAAACGAGTAAAACGAGTAAAACGAGTAAAACTAGTAAAACGAGTAAAACGAGTAAAGCGATTAAAACGAGTAAATCGAGTAAAACGAGTAAAACGAGTAAAATTAGTAAAACGAGTGAAACGAGTAAAACGAGTGAAACGAGTAAAACGAGTAAAACGAGTAAAACGAGTAAAACGAGTAAAGCCGTTAAAACGAGTAAAACGAGTAAAACGAGTAAAGCGATTAAAACGAGTAAAAGGAGTAAAACGAGTAAAACGAGTAAAACGAGTAAAACGAGTAAAACGAGTAAAACGAGTGAAACGAGTAAAGCGAGTGAAACGAGTAAAGCGAGTGAAACGAGTAAAGCGAGTGAAACGAGTAAAGCGAGTGAAACGAGTAAAGCGAGTGAAACGAGTAAAGCGAGTGAAACGAGTAAAGCGAGTGAAACGAGTAAAGCGAGTGAAACGAGTAAAGCGAGTGAAACGAGTAAAGCGAGTGAAACGAGTAAAGCGAGTGAAACGAGTAAAGCGAGTGAAACGAGTAAAGCGAGTGAAACGAGTAAAGCGAGTGAAACGAGTAAAGCGAGTGAAACGAGTAAAGCGAGTGAAACGAGTAAAGCGAGTGAAACGAGTAAAGCGAGTAAAGCGAGTGAAACGAGTAAAGCGAGTGAAACGAGTAAAACGAGTCAAACGAGTAAAACGAGTCAAACGAGTAAAACGAGTCAAACGAGTAAAACGAGTAAAACGAGTAAAACGAGTAAAACGAGTAAAACTAGTAAAACGAGTAAAACCTGTAAAGCGATTAAAACGAGTAAAACGAGTAAAACGAGTAAAATTAGTAAAACGAGTAAAACGAGTAAAACGAGTAAAACGAGTAAAACGAGTAAAACGAGTGAAACGAGTAAAGCGAGTGAAACGAGTAAAGCGAGTGAAACGAGTAAAGCGAGTGAAACGAGTAAAGCGAGTGAAACGAGTAAAGCGAGTGAAACGAGTAAAGCGAGTGAAACGAGTAAAGCGAGTGAAACGAGTAAAGCGAGTGAAACGAGTAAAGCGAGTGAAACGAGTAAAGCGAGTGAAACGAGTAAAGCGAGTGAAACGAGTAAAGCGAGTAAAGCGAGTGAAACGAGTAAAGCGAGTGAAACGAGTAAAACGAGTCAAACGAGTAAAACGAGTCAAACGAGTAAAACGAGTCAAACGAGTAAAACGAGTAAAACGAGTAAAACGAGTAAAACGAGTAAAACTAGTAAAACGAGTAAAACCTGTAAAGCGATTAAAACGAGTAAAACGAGTAAAACGAGTAAAATTAGTAAAACGAGTGAAACGAGTAAAACGAGTAAAACGAGTAAAACGAGTAAAACGAGTAAAACGAGTAAAACGAGTAAAACGAGTAAAACGAGTAAAACCAGTAAAACGAGTAAAACGAGTAAAACGAGTAAAACGAGTGAAACGAGTAAAACGAGTAAAACGAGTAAAACGAGTAAAACGAGTAAAGCCGTTAAAACGAGTAAAACGAGTAAAACGAGTAAAGCGATTAAAACGAGTAAAAGGAGTAAAACGAGTAAAACGAGTAAAACGAGTAAAACGAGTAAAACGAGTAAAACGAGTAAAACGAGTAAAACGAGTAAAACGAGTAAAACGAGTAAAACGAGTAAAACGAGTAAAGCGAGTAAAACGAGTAAAACGAGTAAAACGAGTAAAACGAGTAAAACGAGTAAAACGAGTAAAACGAGTAAAACGAGTAAAGCGAGTAAAACGAGTAAAGCGAGTAAAGCGAGTAAAGCGAGTAAAGCGAGTAAATCGAGTAAAACGAGTAAAACGAGTAAAACGAGTAAAAGTAGTAAAACGAGTGAAAGGAGTAAAACGAGTAAAACGAGTAAAACGAGTAAAACGAGTAAAACGAGTAAAACGAGTAAAACGAGTAAAGCGAGTAAAACGAGTAAAACGAGTAAAACGAGTAAAACGAGTAAAACGAGTAAAACGAGTAAAACGAGTAAAACTAGTAAAACGAGTAAAACGAGTAAAACGAGTAAAACGAGTAAAATTAGTAAAACGAGTGAAACGAGTAAAACGAGTGAAACGAGTAAAACGAGTAAAACGAGTAAAACGAGTAAAACGAGTAAAACGAGTAAAGCGATTAAAACGAGTAAAACGAGTAAAACGAGTAAAGCGAGTAAAACGAGTAAAACGAGTAAAACGAGTAAAACGAGTAAAACGAGTAAAACGAGTAAAACGAGTAAAACGAGTAAAACGAGAAAAACGAGTAAAACGAGTAAAACGAGTAAAACGAGTAAAACGAGTAAAACGAGTAAAACGAGTATAACGAGTAAAACGAGTATAACGAGTAAAACGAGTATAACGAGTAAAACGAGTATAACGAGTAAAACGAGTAAAACCAGTAAAACGAGTAAAACCAGTAAAACGAGTAAAACGAGTAAAACGAGTAAAACGAGTAAAACGAGTGAAACGAGTAAAACGAGTAAAACGAGTGAAACGAGTAAAGCGAGTGAAACGAGTAAAGCGAGTGAAACGAGTAAAGCGAGTGAAACGAGTAAAGCGAGTGAAACGAGTAAAGCGAGTGAAACGAGTAAAGCGAGTGAAACGAGTAAAGCGAGTGAAACGAGTAAAGCGAGTGAAACTAGTAAAACGAGTAAAACCTGTAAAGCGATTAAAACGAGTAAAGCGAGTAAAACGAGTAAAACGAGTAAAACGAGTAAAACGAGTAAAACGAGTAAAATTAGTAAAACGAGTGAAACGAGTAAAACGAGTGAAACGAGTAAAACGAGTAAAACGAGTAAAGCGATTAAAACGAGTAAAAGGAGTAAAACGAGCAAATCGAGTAAAACGAGTATAACGAGTAAAACGAGTAAAACCAGTAAAACGAGTAAAACGAGTAAAACGAGTAAAACGAGTAAAACGAGTAAAACGAGTAAAACGAGTAAAACGAGTAAAACGAGTAAAACGAGTAAAGCGAGTAAAGCGAGTAAAACGAGTAAAACGAGTAAAACGAGTAAAACGAGTAAAACGAGTGAAACGAGTAAAACGAGTAAAACGAGTAAAACGAGCAAAACGAGCAAAACGAGCAAAACTAGTAAAACGAGTAAAACGAGTAAACCGAGTAAAACGAGTAAAACGAGTAAAACGAGTAGAACGAGTAAAACGAGTAAAACGAGTAAAACGATTAAAACGAGTAAAACGAGTAAAACGAGTAAAACGAGTAAAGCGAGTAAAGCGAGTAAAACGAGTAAAACGAGTAAAACGAGTAAAACGAGTGAAACGAGTAAAACGAGTGGACCGAGTAAAACGAGTGAAACGAGTAAAGCGAGTAAAACGAGTAAAGCGAGTAAAGCGAGTAAATCGAGTAAAACGAGTAAAACGAGTAAAAGTAGTAAAACGAGTGAAAGGAGTAAAACGAGTAAAACGAGTAAAACGAGTAAAACGAGTAAAACGAGTAAAACGAGTAAAACGAGTAAAGCGAGTAAAACGAGTAAAACGAGTAAAACGAGTAAAACGAGTAAAACGAGTAAAACGAGTAAAACGAGTAAAACTAGTAAAACGAGTAAAACGAGTAAAACGAGTAAAACGAGTAAAATTAGTAAAACGAGTGAAACGAGTAAAACGGGTGAAACGAGTAAAACGAGTAAAACGAGTAAAACGAGTAAAACGAGTAAAGCGATTAAAACGAGTAAAACGAGTAAAACGAGTAAAGCGAGTAAAACGAGTAAAACGAGTAAAACGAGTAAAACGAGTAAAACGAGTAAAACGAGTAAAACGAGAAAAACGAGTAAAACGAGTAAAACGAGTAAAACAAGTAAAACGAGTAAAACGAGTAAAACGAGTATAACGAGTAAAACGAGTATAACGAGTAAAACGAGTAAAACGAGTAAAACGAGTAAATCGAGTAAAACGGGTAAAACGGGTAAAACGAGTAAAACGAGTAAAACGAGTAAAACGAGTAAAACGAGTAAAACGAGTAAAACGAGTAAAACGAGTGAAACGAGTAAAACGAGTGAAACGAGTAAAACGAGTGAAACGAGTAAAACGAGTAAAACGAGTAAAACGAGTAAAACGAGTAAAGCGATTAAAACGAGTAAATCGAGTGAAACGAGTAAAACGAGTAAAACGAGTAAAACGAGTAAAATTAGTAAAACGAGTGAAACGAGTAAAACGAGTGAAACGAGTGAAACGAGTAAAACGAGTAAAACGAGTAAAGCGAGTAAAGCGAGTAAAGCGATTAAA
>NW_027486871.1:0-19402 GCF_050908995.1 Andrena cerasifolii | reverse complement strand
TCGTTGTTTCGTTGGTTCGTTGGTTCGTTGGTTCGTTGGTTCGTTGGTTCGTTTGTTCGTTTGTTCGTTTGTTCGTTTGTTCGTTGGTTCGTTGGTTCGTTGGTTCGTTGGTTCGTTGGTTCGTTGGTTCGTTGGTTCGTTGGTTCGATGGTTCGTTGGTTCGTTGGTTCGTTGGTTCGTTGGTTCGTTGGTTCGTTGGTTCGTTGGTTCGTTGGTTCGTTTGTTCGTTGGTTCGTTGGTTCGTTGGTTCGTTGGTTCGTTGGTTCGTTGGTTCGTTTGTTCTTTGTTTCTTTCTTTCTTTGTGCGTTTGTTTGTTCGTTTGTTCGTTGGTTCGTTGTTTCGTTGTTTCGTTGGTTCGTTTGTTCGTTTGTTCGTTTGTTCGTTTGTTCGATTGTTCGTTGGTTCGTTGGTTCGTTTGTTTCTTTGTTTCTTTCTTTCTTTGTTCGTTTGTTCGTTTGTTCGTTTGTTCGTTGGTTCGTTGGTTCGTTGGTTCGTTGGTTTCTTTGTTTCTTTCTTTCTTTGTTCGTTTGTTCGTTTGTTCGTTTGTTCGTTTGTTCGTTTGTTCGTTGGTTCGTTGGTTCGTTGGTTCGTTGGTTCGTTGGTTCGTTGGTTCGTTGGTTCGTTGGTTCGTTGGATCGTTGGTTCGTTGGTTCGTTGGTTCGTTGTTTCTGTGGTTTGTTTGTTTCTTTGTTTCTTTATTTCTTTGTTCGTATGTTTGTTCGTTTGTTCGTTTGTTCGTTTGTTCGTTTGTTCGTTTGTTCGTTTGTTCGTTTGTTCGTTTGTTCGTTTGTTCGTTTGTTCGTTTGTTCGTTTGTTCGTTTGTTCGTTTGTTCGTTTGTTCCTTGATTCGTTGGTTCGTTGGTTCGTTGGTTCGTTGGTTCGTTGATTCGATGGTTCGTTTGTACGTTTTTTCGTTTGTTCGTTTGTTCGTTGGTTCGTTGGTTCGTTGGTTCGTTGGTTCGTTGGTTCGTTGGTTCGTTGGTTCGTTGGTTCGTTGGTTCGTCGGTTCGTTGGTTCGTTGGTCCGTTGGTTCGTTGGTTCGTTTGGTTCGTTGGTTCGTGGGTTCGTTGGTTCGTTGGTTCGTTGGTTCGTTGGTTCGTTTGTTCGTTTGTTCGTTTGTTCGTTTGTTCGATTGTTCGTTGGTTCGTTGGTTCGTTTGTTTCTTTGTTTCTTTCTTTCTTTGTTCGTTTGTTCGTTTGTTCGTTTGTTCGTTTGTTCGTTTGTTCGTTTGTTCGTTGGTTCGTTGGTTCGTTGGTTCGTTGGTTTCTTTGTTTCTTTCTTTCTTTGTTCGTTTGTTCGTTTGTTCGTTTGTTCGTTTGTTCGTTGGTTCGTTGGTTCGTTGGTTCGTTGGTTCGTTGGTTCGTTGGTTCGTTGGTTCGTTGGTTCGTTGGATCGTTGGTTCGTTGGTTCGTTGGTTCGTTGTTTCGGTGGTTTTTTTGTTTCTTTGTTTCTTTATTTCTTTGTTCGTATGTTTGTTCGTTTGTTCGTTTGTTCGTTTGTTCGTTTGTTCGTTTGTTCGTTTGTTCGTTTGTTCGTTTGTTCGTTTGTTCCTTGATTCGTTGGTTCGTTGGTTCGTTGGTTCGTTGGTTCGTTGATTCGATGGTTCGTTTGTTCGTTTTTTCGTTTGTTCGTTTGTTCGTTGGTTCGTTGGTTCGTTGGTTCGTTGGTTCGTTGGTTCGTTGGTTCGTTGGTTCGTTGGTTCGTTGGTTCGTTGGTTCGTTGGTTCGTCGGTTCGTTGGTTCGTTGGTCCGTTGGTTCGTTGGTTCGTTTGGTTCGTTGGTTCGTGGTTCGTTGGTTCGTTGGTTCGTTGGTTCGTTGGTTCGTTGGTTCGTTGGTTCGTTGGTTCGTTGGTTCGTTGGTTCGTTGGTTCGTTGTTTCGGTGGTTCGTTTGTTTCTTTGTTTCTTTGTTTCTTTGTTCGATTGTTTGTTCGTTTGTTCGTTTGTTCTTTGGTTCGTTGGTTCGTTGGTTCGTTGGTTCGTTTGTTCGTTTGTTCGTTTGTTCATTTGTTCGTTTGTTCGTTTGTTCGCTTGTTCGTTGGTTCGTTGGTTCGTTGGTTCGTTGTTTCGGTGGTTCGTTTGTTTCTTTGTTTCTTTCTTTCTTTGTTCGTTTGTTTGTTCGTTTGTTCGTTTGTTCGTTGGTTCGTTGGTTCGTTTGTTCGTTGGTTCGTTGGTTCGTTGGTTGGTTGGTTCGTTGGTTCGTTGGTTCGTTGGTTCGTTGGTTCGTTGGTTCGTTGGTTCGTTGGTTCGTTTGTTCGTTTGTTCGTTTGTTCATTTGTTCGTTTGTTCGTTTGTTCGCTTGTTCGTTGGTTCGTTGGTTCGTTGGTTCGTTGTTTCGGTGGTTCGTTTGTTTCTTTGTTTCTTTCTTTCTTTGTTCGTTTGTTTGTTCGTTTGTTCGTTTGTTCGATTGTTCGTTGGTTCGTTGGTTCGTTTGTTTCTTTGTTTCTTTCTTTCTTTGTTCGTTTGTTCGTTTGTTCGTTTGTTCGTTGGTTCGTTGGTTCGTTGGTTCGTTGGTTTCTTTGTTTCTTTCTTTCTTTGTTCGTTTGTTCGTTTGTTCGTTTGTTCGTTTGTTCGTTTGTTCGTTGGTTCGTTGGTTCGTTGGTTCGTTGGTTCGTTGGTTCGTTGGTTCGTTGGTTCGTTGGTTCGTTGGATCGTTGGTTCGTTGGTTCGTTGGTTCGTTGTTTCTGTGGTTTGTTTGTTTCTTTGTTTCTTTATTTCTTTGTTCGTATGTTTGTTCGTTTGTTCGTTTGTTCGTTTGTTCGTTTGTTCGTTTGTTCGTTTGTTCGTTTGTTCGTTTGTTCGTTTGTTCGTTTGTTCGTTTGTTCGTTTGTTCGTTTGTTCGTTTGTTCGTTTGTTCCTTGATTCGTTGGTTCGTTGGTTCGTTGGTTCGTTGGTTCGTTGATTCGATGGTTCGTTTGTACGTTTTTTCGTTTGTTCGTTTGTTCGTTGGTTCGTTGGTTCGTTGGTTCGTTGGTTCGTTGGTTCGTTGGTTCGTTGGTTCGTTGGTTCGTTGGTTCGTCGGTTCGTTGGTTCGTTGGTCCGTTGGTTCGTTGGTTCGTTTGGTTCGTTGGTTCGTGGGTTCGTTGGTTCGTTGGTTCGTTGGTTCGTTGGTTCGTTTGTTCGTTTGTTCGTTTGTTCGTTTGTTCGATTGTTCGTTGGTTCGTTGGTTCGTTTGTTTCTTTGTTTCTTTCTTTCTTTGTTCGTTTGTTCGTTTGTTCGTTTGTTCGTTTGTTCGTTTGTTCGTTTGTTCGTTGGTTCGTTGGTTCGTTGGTTCGTTGGTTTCTTTGTTTCTTTCTTTCTTTGTTCGTTTGTTCGTTTGTTCGTTTGTTCGTTTGTTCGTTGGTTCGTTGGTTCGTTGGTTCGTTGGTTCGTTGGTTCGTTGGTTCGTTGGTTCGTTGGTTCGTTGGATCGTTGGTTCGTTGGTTCGTTGGTTCGTTGTTTCGGTGGTTTTTTTGTTTCTTTGTTTCTTTATTTCTTTGTTCGTATGTTTGTTCGTTTGTTCGTTTGTTCGTTTGTTCGTTTGTTCGTTTGTTCGTTTGTTCGTTTGTTCGTTTGTTCGTTTGTTCCTTGATTCGTTGGTTCGTTGGTTCGTTGGTTCGTTGGTTCGTTGATTCGATGGTTCGTTTGTTCGTTTTTTCGTTTTGGTTCGGTTTTTTCGTTTGTTCGTTTGTTCGTTGGTTCGTTGGTCGTTGGTTCGTTGGTTCGTTGGTTCGTTGGTTCGTTGGTTCGTTGGTTCGTTGGTTCGTTGGTTCGTTGGTTCGTCGGTTCGTTGGTTCGTTGGTCCGTTGGTTCGTTGGTTCGTTTGGTTCGTTGGTTCGTGGGTTCGTTGGTTCGTGGTTCGTTGGTTCGTTGGTTCGTTGGTTCGTTGGTTCGTTGGTTCGTTGGTTCGTTGGTTCGTTGGTTCGTTGTTTCGGTGGTTCGTTTGTTTCTTTGTTTCTTTGTTTCTTTGTTCGATTGTTTGTTCGTTTGTTCGTTTGTTCTTTGGTTCGTTGGTTCGTTGGTTCGTTGGTTCGTTTGTTCGTTTGTTCGTTTGTTCATTTGTTCGTTTGTTCGTTTGTTCGCTTGTTCGTTGGTTCGTTGGTTCGTTGGTTCGTTGTTTCGGTGGTTCGTTTGTTTCTTTGTTTCTTTCTTTCTTTGTTCGTTTGTTTGTTCGTTTGTTCGTTTGTTCGTTGGTTCGTTGGTTCGTTTGTTCGTTGGTTCGTTGGTTCGTTGGTTGGTTGGTTCGTTGGTTCGTTGGTTCGTTGGTTCGTTGGTTCGTTGGTTCGTTGGTTCGTTGGTTCGGTGGTTCGTTGGTTCGTTGGTTCGCTGGTTCGTTGGTTCGTTGGTTCGTTGCTTCGTTGGTTCGTCGGTTCGTTGGTTCGTTGGTTCGTTGTTTCGGTGGTTCGTTTGTTTCTTTGTTTCTTTGTTTCTTTGTTCGATTGTTTGTTCGTTTGTTAGTTCGTTTGTTCGTTTGTTCGTTTGTTCTTTGGTTCGTTGGTTCGTTGGTTCGTTGGTTCGTTTGTTCGTTTGTTCGTTTGTTCGTTGTTCGTTTGTTCGTTTGTTCGTTTGTTCGTTTGTTCGTTTGTTCTTTGGTTCGTTGGTTCGTTGGTTCGTTGTTTCGGTGGTTCGTTTGTTTCTTTGTTTCTTTGTTTCTTTATCGTTTGTTTGTTCGTTTGTTCGTTTGTTCGTTTGTTCGTTTGTTCGTTTGTTCGTTTGTTCGTTTGTTCGTTTGTTCGTTTGTTCTTTGTTCTTTGGTTCGTTGTTGGTTCGTCGGTTCGTTGGTTCGTTGGTCCGTTGGTTCGTTGGTTCGTTTGGTTCGTTGGTTCGTGGGTTCGTTGGTTCGTTGGTTCGTTGGTTCGTTGGTTCGTTGGTTCGTTGGTTCGTTGGTTCGTTGGTTCGTTGGTTCGTTGGTTCGTTGTTTCGGTGGTTCGTTTGTTTCTTTGTTTCTTTGTTTCTTTGTTCGATTGTTTGTTCGTTTGTTCGTTTGTTCTTTGGTTCGTTGGTTCGTTGGTTCGTTGGTTCGTTTGTTCGTTTGTTCGTTTGTTCTTTGGTTCGTTGGTTCGTTGGTTCGTTGGTTCGTTGGTTCGTTTGTTCTTTGTTTCTTTCTTTCTTTGTGCGTTTGTTTGTTCGTTTGTTCGTTGGTTCGTTGTTTCGTTGTTTCGTTGGTTCGTTGGTTCGATGGTTCGTTGGTTCGTTGGTTCGTTGGTTCGTTTGTTCGTTTGTTCGTTTGTTCGTTGGTTCGTTGGTTCGTTGGTTCGTTGGTTCGTTGGTTCGTTGGTTCGTTGGTTCGTCGGGTCGTTGGTTCGTTGGTCCGTTGGTTCGTTGGTTCGTTTGGTTCGTTGGTTCGTGGGTTCGTTGGTTCGTTGGTTCGTTGGTTCGTTGGTACGTTGGTTCGTTGGTTCGTTGGTTCGTTGGTTCGTTGTTTCGGTGGTTCGTTTGTTTCTTTGTTTCTTTGTTTCTTTGTTCGATTGTTTGTTCGTTTGTTAGTTCGTTTGTTCGTTTGTTCGTTTGTTCTTTGGTTCGTTGGTTCGTTGGTTCGTTGGTTCGTTTGTTCGTTTGTTCGTTTGTTCGTTTGTTCGTTTGTTCGTTTGTTCGCTTGTTCGTTGGTTCGTTGGTTCGTTGGTTCGTTGTTTCGGTGGTTCGTTTGTTTCTTTGTTTCTTTGTTTCTTTGTTCGTTTGTTTGTTCGTTTGTTCGTTTGTTCGTTTGTTCGTTTGTTCGTTTGTTCGTTTGTTCGTTTGTTCGTTTGTTCGTTTGTTCGTTTGTTCGTTTGTTCGTTTGTTCGTTTGTTCGTTTGTTCGTTTGTTCGTTTGTTCGTTTGTTTCGTTTGTTCGTTTGTTCGTTTGTTCGTTTGTCTTTGGTTCGTTGGTTCGTTGGTTCGTTGTTTCGGTGGTTCGTTTGTTTCTTTGTTTCTTTGTTTCTTTATCGTTTGTTTGTTCGTTTGTTCGTTTGTTCGTTTGTTCGTTTGTTCGTTTGTTCTTTGGTTCGTTGTTCGTTGGTTCGTTGTTTCGTTGGTTCGTTGGTTCGTTGGTTCGTTGGTTCGATGGTTCGTTGGTTCGTTGGTTCGTTGGTTCGTTTGTTCGTTTGTTCGTTTGTTCGTTTTTCGTTTGTTCGCTGGTTCGTTGGTTGGTTGGTTCGTTGGTTCGTTGGTTCGTTGGTTCGTTGGTTCGTTGGTTCGTTGGTTCGTTGGTTCGTTGGTTCGTTGGTTCGTTGGTTCGTTGGTTCGTTGGTTCGTTGGTTCGTTTGTTCTTTGTTTCTTTCTTTCTTTGTGCGTTTGTTTGTTCGTTTGTTCGTTGGTTCGTTGGTTCGTTGGTTCGTTGGTTCGTTGGTTCGTTGGTTCGTTGGTTCGTTGGTTCGTTGGTTCGTTGGTTCGTTTGTTCTTTGTTTCTTTCTTTCTTTGTGCGTTTGTTTGTTCGTTTCTTCGTTGGTTCGTTGTTTCGTTGGTTCGTTGGTTCGTTGGTTCGTTGGTTCGTTGGTTCGTTGGTTCGTTGGTTCGTTTGTTCGTTTGTTCGTTTGTTCGTTTGTTCGTTGGTTCGTTGGTTCGTTGGTTCGTTGGTTCGTTGGTTCGTTGGTTCGTTGGTTCGTTGGTTCGATGGTTCGTTGGTTCGTTGGTTCGTTGGTTCGTTGGTTCGTTTGTTCCTTTTTTCTTTCTTTCTTTGTTCGTTTGTTCGTTTGTTCGTTTGTTCGTTTGTTCGTTGGTTCGTTGGTTCGTTGGTTCGTTGGTTCGTTGGTTCGTTGGTTCGTTGGTTCGTTGGTTC
This sequence comes from Andrena cerasifolii, assembly GCF_050908995.1. Classification (NCBI taxonomy): domain Eukaryota; kingdom Metazoa; phylum Arthropoda; class Insecta; order Hymenoptera; family Andrenidae; genus Andrena; species Andrena cerasifolii. The sequence goes on along the minus strand of NW_027486871.1, from coordinate 12,670 downwards.
GTTTGTTCTTTGTTTCTTTCTTTCTTTGTGCGTTTGTTTGTTCGTTTGTTCGTTGGTTCGTTGGTTCGTTGGTTCGTTGGTTCGTTGGTTCGTTGGTTCGTTGGTTCGTTGGTTCGTTGGTTCGTTTGTTCGTTGGTTCGTTGGTTCGTTGGTTCGTTGGTTCGTTGGTTCGTTGGTTCGTTGGTTCGTTGGTTCGTTGGTTCGTTTGTTCTTTGTTTCTTTCTTTCTTTGTGCGTTTGTTTGTTCGTTTGTTCGTTGGTTCGTTGTTTCGTTGTTTCGTTGGTTCGTTTGTTCGTTTGTTCGTTTGTTCGTTTGTTCGATTGTTCGTTGGTTCGTTGGTTCGTTTGTTTCTTTGTTTCTTTCTTTCTTTGTTCGTTTGTTCGTTTGTTCGTTTGTTCGTTGGTTCGTTGGTTCGTTGGTTCGTTGGTTTCTTTGTTTCTTTCTTTCTTTGTTCGTTTGTTCGTTTGTTCGTTTGTTCGTTTGTTCGTTGGTTCGTTGGTTCGTTGGTTCGTTGGTTCGTTGGTTCGTTGGTTCGTTGGTTCGTTGGTTCGTTGGATCGTTGGTTCGTTGTTTCGTTGGTTCGTTGTTTCGGTGGTTTGTTTGTTTCTTTGTTTCTTTATTTCTTTGTTCGTATGTTTGTTCGTTTGTTCGTTTGTTCGTTTGTTCGTTTGTTCGTTTGTTCGTTTGTTCGTTTGTTCGTTTGTTCGTTTGTTCGTTTGTTCGTTTGTTCGTTTGTTCGTTTGTTCGTTTGTTCGTTTGTTCCTTGATTCGTTGGTTCGTTGGTTCGTTGGTTCGTTGGTTCGTTGATTCGATGGTTCGTTTGTACGTTTTTTCGTTTGTTCGTTTGTTCGTTGGTTCGTTGGTTCGTTGGTTCGTTGGTTCGTTGGTTCGTTGGTTCGTTGGTTCGTTGGTTCGTTGGTTCGTTGGTTCGTCGGTTCGTTGGTTCGTTGGTCCGTTGGTTCGTTGGTTCGTTTGGTTCGTTGGTTCGTGGGTTCGTTGGTTCGTTGGTTCGTTGGTTCGTTGGTTCGTTTGTTCGTTTGTTCGTTTGTTCGTTTGTTCGTTTGTTCTTTGGTTCGTTGGTTCGTTGGTTCGTTGTTTCGGTGGTTCGTTTGTTTCTTTGTTTCTTTGTTTCTTTATCGTTTGTTTGTTCGTTTGTTCGTTTGTTCGTTTGTTCGTTTGTTCGTTTGTTCGTTTGTTCGTTTGTTCTTTGGTTCGTGGGTTCGTTGGTTCGTTGTTTCGTTGGTTCGTTGGTTCGTTGGTTCGTTGGTTCGATGGTTCGTTGGTTCGTTGGTTCGTTGGTTCGTTTGTTCGTTTGTTCGTTTGTTCGTTTTTCGTTTGTTCGTTGGTTCGTTGGTTGGTTGGTTCGTTGGTTCGTTGGTTCGTTGGTTCGTTGGTTCGTTGGTTCGTTGGTTCGTTGGTTCGTTGGTTCGTTGGTTCGTTGGTTCGTTGGTTCGTTGGTTCGTTGGTTCGTTGGTTCGTTGGTTCGTTGGTTCGTTGGTTCGTTTGTTCTTTGTTTCTTTCTTTCTTCGTGCGTTTGTTTGTTCGTTTGTTCGTTGGTTCGTTGGTTCGTTGGTTCGTTGGTTCGTTGGTTCGTTGGTTCGTTGGTTCGTTGGTTCGTTTGTTCTTTGTTTCTTTCTTTCTTTGTGCGTTTGTTTGTTCGTTTCTTCGTTGGTTCGTTGTTTCGTTGGTTCGTTGGTTCGTTGGTTCGTTGGTTCGTTGGTTCGTTTGTTCGTTTGTTCGTTTGTTCGTTTGTTCGTTGGTTCGTTGGTTCGTTGGTTCGTTGGTTCGTTGGTTCGTTGGTTCGTTGGTTCGTTGGTTCGATGGTTCGTTGGTTCGTTGGTTCGTTGGTTCGTTGGTTCGTTGGTTCGTTGGTTCGTTGGTTCGTTGGTTCGTTTGTTCGTTGGTTCGTTGGTTCGTTGGTTCGTTGGTTCGTTGGTTCGTTGGTTCGTTTGTTCTTTGTTTCTTTCTTTCTTTGTGCGTTTGTTTGTTCGTTTGTTCGTTGGTTCGTTGTTTCGTTGTTTCGTTGGTTCGTTTGTTCGTTTGTTCGTTTGTTCGTTTGTTCGATTGTTCGTTGGTTCGTTGGTTCGTTTGTTTCTTTGTTTCTTTCTTTCTTTGTTCGTTTGTTCGTTTGTTCGTTTGTTCGTTGGTTCGTTGGTTCGTTGGTTCGTTGGTTTCTTTGTTTCTTTCTTTCTTTGTTCGTTTGTTCGTTTGTTCGTTTGTTCGTTTGTTCGTTTGTTCGTTGGTTCGTTGGTTCGTTGGTTCGTTGGTTCGTTGGTTCGTTGGTTCGTTGGTTCGTTGGTTCGTTGGATCGTTGGTTCGTTGGTTCGTTGGTTCGTTGTTTCTGTGGTTTGTTTGTTTCTTTGTTTCTTTATTTCTTTGTTCGTATGTTTGTTCGTTTGTTCGTTTGTTCGTTTGTTCGTTTGTTCGTTTGTTCGTTTGTTCGTTTGTTCGTTTGTTCGTTTGTTCGTTTGTTCGTTTGTTCGTTTGTTCGTTTGTTCGTTTGTTCCTTGATTCGTTGGTTCGTTGGTTCGTTGGTTCGTTGGTTCGTTGATTCGATGGTTCGTTTGTACGTTTTTTCGTTTGTTCGTTTGTTCGTTGGTTCGTTGGTTCGTTGGTTCGTTGGTTCGTTGGTTCGTTGGTTCGTTGGTTCGTTGGTTCGTTGGTTCGTCGGTTCGTTGGTTCGTTGGTCCGTTGGTTCGTTGGTTCGTTTGGTTCGTTGGTTCGTGGGTTCGTTGGTTCGTTGGTTCGTTGGTTCGTTGGTTCGTTTGTTCGTTTGTTCGTTTGTTCGTTTGTTCGATTGTTCGTTGGTTCGTTGGTTCGTTTGTTTCTTTGTTTCTTTCTTTCTTTGTTCGTTTGTTCGTTTGTTCGTTTGTTCGTTTGTTCGTTTGTTCGTTTGTTCGTTGGTTCGTTGGTTCGTTGGTTCGTTGGTTTCTTTGTTTCTTTCTTTCTTTGTTCGTTTGTTCGTTTGTTCGTTTGTTCGTTTGTTCGTTGGTTCGTTGGTTCGTTGGTTCGTTGGTTCGTTGGTTCGTTGGTTCGTTGGTTCGTTGGTTCGTTGGATCGTTGGTTCGTTGGTTCGTTGGTTCGTTGTTTCGGTGGTTTTTTTGTTTCTTTGTTTCTTTATTTCTTTGTTCGTATGTTTGTTCGTTTGTTCGTTTGTTCGTTTGTTCGTTTGTTCGTTTGTTCGTTTGTTCGTTTGTTCGTTTGTTCGTTTGTTCCTTGATTCGTTGGTTCGTTGGTTCGTTGGTTCGTTGGTTCGTTGATTCGATGGTTCGTTTGTTCGTTTTTTCGTTTGTTCGTTTGTTCGTTGGTTCGTTGGTTCGTTGGTTCGTTGGTTCGTTGGTTCGTTGGTTCGTTGGTTCGTTGGTTCGTTGGTTCGTTGGTTCGTTGGTTCGTCGGTTCGTTGGTTCGTTGGTCCGTTGGTTCGTTGGTTCGTTTGGTTCGTTGGTTCGTGGGTTCGTTGGTTCGTTGGTTCGTTGGTTCGTTGGTTCGTTGGTTCGTTGGTTCGTTGGTTCGTTGGTTCGTTGGTTCGTTGGTTCGTTGTTTCGGTGGTTCGTTTGTTTCTTTGTTTCTTTGTTTCTTTGTTCGATTGTTTGTTCGTTTGTTCGTTTGTTCTTTGGTTCGTTGGTTCGTTGGTTCGTTGGTTCGTTTGTTCGTTTGTTCGTTTGTTCATTTGTTCGTTTGTTCGTTTGTTCGCTTGTTCGTTGGTTCGTTGGTTCGTTGGTTCGTTGTTTCGGTGGTTCGTTTGTTTCTTTGTTTCTTTCTTTCTTTGTTCGTTTGTTTGTTCGTTTGTTCGTTTGTTCGTTGGTTCGTTGGTTCGTTTGTTCGTTGGTTCGTTGGTTCGTTGGTTGGTTGGTTCGTTGGTTCGTTGGTTCGTTGGTTCGTTGGTTCGTTGGTTCGTTGGTTCGTTGGTTCGGTGGTTCGTTGGTTCGTTGGTTCGCTGGTTCGTTGGTTCGTTGGTTCGTTGCTTCGTTGGTTCGTCGGTTCGTTGGTTCGTTGGTTCGTTGTTTCGGTGGTTCGTTTGTTTCTTTGTTTCTTTGTTTCTTTGTTCGATTGTTTGTTCGTTTGTTAGTTCGTTTGTTCGTTTGTTCGTTTGTTCTTTGGTTCGTTGGTTCGTTGGTTCGTTGGTTCGTTTGTTCGTTTGTTCGTTTGTTCGTTTGTTCGTTTGTTCGTTTGTTCGTTTGTTCGTTTGTTCGTTTGTTCTTTGGTTCGTTGGTTCGTTGGTTCGTTGTTTCGGTGGTTCGTTTGTTTCTTTGTTTCTTTGTTTCTTTATCGTTTGTTTGTTCGTTTGTTCGTTTGTTCGTTTGTTCGTTTGTTCGTTTGTTCGTTTGTTCGTTTGTTCGTTTGTTCGTTTGTTCGTTTGTTCTTTGGTTCGTTGGTTCGTTGGTTCGTCGGTTCGTTGGTTCGTTGGTCCGTTGGTTCGTTGGTTCGTTTGGTTCGTTGGTTCGTGGGTTCGTTGGTTCGTTGGTTCGTTGGTTCGTTGGTTCGTTGGTTCGTTGGTTCGTTGGTTCGTTGGTTCGTTGGTTCGTTGGTTCGTTGTTTCGGTGGTTCGTTTGTTTCTTTGTTTCTTTGTTTCTTTGTTCGATTGTTTGTTCGTTTGTTCGTTTGTTCTTTGGTTCGTTGGTTCGTTGGTTCGTTGGTTCGTTTGTTCGTTTGTTCGTTTGTTCTTTGGTTCGTTGGTTCGTTGGTTCGTTGGTTCGTTGGTTCGTTTGTTCTTTGTTTCTTTCTTTCTTTGTGCGTTTGTTTGTTCGTTTGTTCGTTGGTTCGTTGTTTCGTTGTTTCGTTGGTTCGTTGGTTCGATGGTTCGTTGGTTCGTTGGTTCGTTGGTTCGTTTGTTCGTTTGTTCGTTTGTTCGTTGGTTCGTTGGTTCGTTGGTTCGTCGGGTCGTTGGTTCGTTGGTCCGTTGGTTCGTTGGTTCGTTTGGTTCGTTGGTTCGTGGGTTCGTTGGTTCGTTGGTTCGTTGGTTCGTTGGTACGTTGGTTCGTTGGTTCGTTGGTTCGTTGGTTCGTTGTTTCGGTGGTTCGTTTGTTTCTTTGTTTCTTTGTTTCTTTGTTCGATTGTTTGTTCGTTTGTTAGTTCGTTTGTTCGTTTGTTCGTTTGTTCTTTGGTTCGTTGGTTCGTTGGTTCGTTGGTTCGTTTGTTCGTTTGTTCGTTTGTTCGTTTGTTCGTTTGTTCGTTTGTTCGCTTGTTCGTTGGTTCGTTGGTTCGTTGGTTCGTTGTTTCGGTGGTTCGTTTGTTTCTTTGTTTCTTTGTTTCTTTGTTCGTTTGTTTGTTCGTTTGTTCGTTTGTTCGTTTGTTCGTTTGTTCGTTTGTTCGTTTGTTCGTTTGTTCGTTTGTTCGTTTGTTCGTTTGTTCGTTTGTTCGTTTGTTCGTTTGTTCGTTTGTTCGTTTGTTCGTTTGTTCGTTTGTTCGTTTGTTCGTTTGTTCGTTTGTTCGTTTGTTCGTTTGTTCTTTGGTTCGTTGGTTCGTTGGTTCGTTGTTTCGGTGGTTCGTTTGTTTCTTTGTTTCTTTGTTTCTTTATCGTTTGTTTGTTCGTTTGTTCGTTTGTTCGTTTGTTCGTTTGTTCGTTTGTTCTTTGGTTCGTTGGTTCGTTGGTTCGTTGTTTCGTTGGTTCGTTGGTTCGTTGGTTCGTTGGTTCGATGGTTCGTTGGTTCGTTGGTTCGTTGGTTCGTTTGTTCGTTTGTTCGTTTGTTCGTTTTTTCGTTTGTTCGCTGGTTCGTTGGTTGGTTGGTTCGTTGGTTCGTTGGTTCGTTGGTTCGTTGGTTCGTTGGTTCGTTGGTTCGTTGGTTCGTTGGTTCGTTGGTTCGTTGGTTCGTTGGTTCGTTGGTTCGTTGGTTCGTTTGTTCTTTGTTTCTTTCTTTCTTTGTGCGTTTGTTTGTTCGTTTGTTCGTTGGTTCGTTGGTTCGTTGGTTCGTTGGTTCGTTGGTTCGTTGGTTCGTTGGTTCGTTGGTTCGTTGGTTCGTTGGTTCGTTTGTTCTTTGTTTCTTTCTTTCTTTGTGCGTTTGTTTGTTCGTTTCTTCGTTGGTTCGTTGTTTCGTTGGTTCGTTGGTTCGTTGGTTCGTTGGTTCGTTGGTTCGTTGGTTCGTTGGTTCGTTTGTTCGTTTGTTCGTTTGTTCGTTTGTTCGTTGGTTCGTTGGTTCGTTGTTCGTTGGTTCGTTGGTTCGTTGGTTCGTTGGTTCGTTGGTTCGATGGTTCGTTGGTTCGTTGGTTCGTTGGTTCGTTGGTTCGTTTGTTCCTTTTTTCTTTCTTTCTTTGTTCGTTTGTTCGTTTGTTCGTTTGTTCGTTTGTTCGTTGGTTCGTTGGTTCGTTGGTTCGTTGGTTCGTTGGTTCGTTGGTTCGTTGGTTCGTTGGTTCGTTTGTTCTTTGTTTCTTTCTTTCTTTGTGCGTTTGTTTGTTCGTTTGTTCGTTGGTTCGTTGGTTCGTTGGTTCGTTGGTTCGTTGGTTCGTTGGTTCGTTGGTTCGTTGGTTCGTTGGTTCGTTTGTTCGTTGGTTCGTTGGTTCGTTGGTTCGTTGGTTCGTTGGTTCGTTGGTTCGTTGGTTCGTTGGTTCGTTGGTTCGTTTGTTCTTTGTTTCTTTCTTTCTTTGTGCGTTTGTTTGTTCGTTTGTTCGTTGGTTCGTTGTTTCGTTGTTTCGTTGGTTCGTTTGTTCGTTTGTTCGTTTGTTCGTTTGTTCGATTGTTCGTTGGTTCGTTGGTTCGTTTGTTTCTTTGTTTCTTTCTTTCTTTGTTCGTTTGTTCGTTTGTTCGTTTGTTCGTTGGTTCGTTGGTTCGTTGGTTCGTTGGTTTCTTTGTTTCTTTCTTTCTTTGTTCGTTTGTTCGTTTGTTCGTTTGTTCGTTTGTTCGTTGGTTCGTTGGTTCGTTGGTTCGTTGGTTCGATGGTTCTTTGGTTCGTTGGTTCGTTGGTTCGTTGGATCGTTGGTTCGTTGTTTCGTTGGTTCGTTGTTTCGGTGGTTTTGTTTGTTTCTTTGTTTCTTTATTTCTTTGTTCGTATGTTTGTTCGTTTGTTCGTTTGTTCGTTTGTTCGTTTGTTCGTTTGTTCGTTTGTTCGTTTGTTCGTTTGTTCGTTTGTTCGTTTGTTCCTTGATTCGTTGGTTCGTTGGTTCGTTGGTTCGTTGGTTCGTTGATTCGATGGTTCGTTTGTTCGTTTTTTCGTTTGTTCGTTTGTTCGTTGGTTCGTTGGTTCGTTGGTTCGTTGGTTCGTTGGTTCGTTGGTTCGTCGGTTCGTTGGTTCGTTGGTCCGTTGGTTCGTTGGTTCGTTTGGTTCGTTGGTTCGTGGGTTCGTTGGTTCGTTGGTTCCTTGGTTCGTTGGTTCGTTGGTTCGTTGGTTCGTTGGTTCGTTGGTTCGTTGTTTCGGTGGTTCGTTTGTTTCTTTGTTTCTTTGTTTCTTTGTTCGATTGTTTGTTCGTTTGTTCGTTTGTTCTTTGGTTCGTTGGTTCGTTGGTTCGTTGGTTCGTTTGTTCGTTTGTTCGTTTGTTCGTTTGTTCGTTTGTTCGTTTGTTCGCTTGTTCGTTGGTTCGTTGGTTCGTTGGTTCGTTGTTTCGGTGGTTCGTTTGTTTCTTTGTTTCTTTCTTTCTTTGTTCGTTTGTTTGTTCGTTTGTTCGTTTGTTCGTTGGTTCGTTGGTTCGTTTGTTCGTTGGTTCGTTGGTTCGTTGGTTGGTTGGTTCGTTGGTTCGTTGGTTCGTTGGTTCGTTGGTTCGTTGGTTCGTTGGTTCGTTGGTTCGTTGGTTCGTTGGTTCGTTGGTTCGGTGGTTCGTTGGTTCGTTGGTTCGCTGGTTCGTTGGTTCGTTGGTTCGTTGCTTCGTTGGTTCGTCGGTTCGTTGGTTCGTTGGTTCGTTGGTTCGTTGGTTCGTTTGTTTCTTTGTTTCTTTCTTTCTTTTTTCGTTTGTTCGTTTGTTCGTTTGTTCGTTTGTTCGTTGGTTCGTTGGTTCGTTGGTTCGTTGGTTCGTTGGTTCGTTGGTTCGTTGGTTCGTTGGTTCGATGGTTCGTTGGTTCGTTGGTTCGTTGGTTCGTTGGTTCGTTTGTTCCTTTTTTCTTTCTTTCTTTGTTCGTTTGTTCGTTTGTTCGTTTGTTCGTTTGTTTCGTTTGTTCGTTGGTTCGTTGGTTCGTTGGTTCGTTGGTTCGTTGGTTCGTTGGTTCGTTGGTTCGTTGGTTCGTTTGTTCTTTGTTTCTTTCTTTCTTTGTGCGTTTGTTTGTTCGTTTGTTCGTTTGTTCGTTGGTTCGTTGGTTCGTTGGTTCGTTGGTTCGTTGGTTCGTTGGTTCGTTGGTTCGTTGGTTCGTTGGTTCGTTTGTTCGTTGGTTCGTTGGTTCGTTGGTTCGTTGGTTCGTTGGTTCGTTGGTTCGTTGGTTCGTTGGTTCGTTGGTTCGTTGGTTCGTTTGTTCTTTGTTTCTTTCTTTCTTTGTGCGTTTGTTTGTTCGTTTGTTCGTTGGTTCGTTGTTTCGTTGGTTCGTTTGTTCGTTTGTTCGTTTGTTCGTTTGTTCGTTTTTTCGTTTGTTCGTTGGTTCGTTGGTTGGTTGGTTCGTTGGTTCGTTGGTTCGTTGGTTCGTTGATTCGATGGTTCGTTTGTTCGTTTTTTCGTTTGTTCGTTTGTTCGTTGGTTCGTTGGTTCGTTGGTTCGTTGGTTCGTTGGTTCGTTGGTTCGTTGGTTCGTTGGTTCGTCGGGTCGTTGGTTCGTTGGTCCGTTGGTTCGTTGGTTCGTTTGGTTCGTTGGTTCGTGGGTTCGTTGGTTCGTTGGTTCGTTGGTTCGTTGGTACGTTGGTTCGTTTGTTCGTTTGTTCGTTGGTTCGTTGGTTCGTTGGTTCGTTGGTTTCTTTGTTTCTTTCTTTCTTTGTTCGTTTGTACGTTTGTTCGTTGGTTCGTTGGTTCGTTGGTTCGTTGGTTCGTTGGTTCGTTGGTTCGTTGGTTCGTTGGTTCGTTGGATCGTTGGTTCGTTGGTTCGTTGGTTCGTTGTTTCGGTGGTTTGTTTGTTTCTTTGTTTCTTTATTTCTTTGTTCGTATGTTTGTTCGTTTGTTCGTTTGTTCGTTTGTTCGTTTGTTCGTTTGTTCGTTTGTTCGTTTGTTCGTTTGTTCGTTTGTTCGTTTGTTCGTTTGTTCGTTTGTTCTTTGATTCGTTGGTTCGTTGGTTCGTTGGTTCGTTGGTTCGTTGATTCGATGGTTCGTTTGTTCGTTTTTTCGTTTGTTCGTTTGTTCGTTGGTTCGTTGGTTCGTTGGTTCGTTGGTTCGTTGGTTCGTTGGTTCGTTGGTTCGTTGGTTCGTCGGTTCGTTGGTTCGTTGGTCCGTTGGTTCGTTGGTTCGTTTGGTTCGTTGGTTCGTGGGTTCGTTGGTTCGTTGGTTCGTTGGTTCGTTGGTTCGTTGGTTCGTTGGTTCGTTGGTTCGTTGGTTCGTTGTTTCGGTGGTTCGTTTGTTTCTTTGTTTCTTTGTTTCTTTGTTCGATTGTTTGTTCGTTTGTTAGTTCGTTTGTTCGTTTGTTCGTTTGTTCTTTGGTTCGTTGGTTCGTTGGTTCGTTGGTTCGTTTGTTCGTTTGTTCGTTTGTTCGTTTGTTCGTTTGTTCGTTTGTTCGTTTGTTCGCTTGTTCGTTGGTTCGTTGGTTCGTTGGTTCGTTGTTTCGGTGGTTCGTTTGTTTCTTTGTTTCTTTGTTTCTTTGTTCGTTTGTTCGTTTGTTCGTTTGTTCGTTTGTTCTTTGGTTCGTTGGTTCGTTGGTTCGTTGTTTCGGTGGTTCGTTTGTTTCTTTGTTTCTTTGTTTCTTTATCGTTTGTTTGTTCGTTTGTTCGTTTGTTCGTTTGTTCGTTTGTTCGTTTGTTCGTTTGTTCGTTTGTTCTTTGGTTCGTTGGTTCGTTGGTTCGTTGGTTCGTTGGTTCGTCGGTTCGTTGGTTCGATGGTTCGTTGGTTCGTTGGTTCGTTTGTTCGTTTGTTCGTTTGTTCGTTTTTTCGTTTGTTCGTTGGTTCGTTGGTTGGTTGGTTCGTTGGTTCGTTGGTTCGTTGGTTCGTTGGTTCGTTGGTTCGTTGGTTCGTTGGTTCGTTGGTTCGTTGGTTCGTTGGTTCGTTGGTTCGTTGGTTCGTTGGTTCGTTGGTTCGTTGGTTCGTTTGTTCTTTGTTTCTTTCTTTCTTTGTGCGTTTGTTTGTTCGTTTGTTCGTTGGTTCGTTGGTTCGTTGGTTCGTTGGTTCGTTGGTTCGTTGGTTCGTTGGTTCGTTGGTTCGTTGGTTCGTTGGTTCGTTGGTTCGTTGGTTCGTTGGTTCGTTTGTTCTTTGTTTCTTTCTTTCTTTGTGCGTTTGTTTGTTCGTTTCTTCGTTGGTTCGTTGTTTCGTTGGTTCGTTGGTTCGTTGGTTCGTTGGTTCGTTGGTTCGTTGGTTCGTTGGTTCGTTTGTTCGTTTGTTCGTTTGTTCGTTGGTTCGTTGGTTCGTTGGTTCGTTGGTTCGTTGGTTCGTTGGTTCGTTGGTTCGTTGGTTCGTTGGTTCGTTGGTTCGTTGGTTCGTGGGTTCGTTGGTTCGTTGGTTCGTTTGTTTCTTTGTTTCTTTCTTTCTTTTTTCGTTTGTTCGTTTGTTCGTTTGTTCGTTTGTTCGTTGGTTCGTTGGTTCGTTGGTTCGTTGGTTCGTTGGTTCGTTGGTTCGTTGGTTCGTTGGTTCGATGGTTCGTTGGTTCGTTGGTTCGTTGGTTCGTTGGTTCGTTTGTTCCTTTTTTCTTTCTTTCTTTGTTCGTTTGTTCGTTTGTTCGTTTGTTCGTTTGTTCGTTTGTTCGTTGGTTTGTTGGTTCGTTGGTTCGTTGGTTCGTTGGTTCGTTGGTTCGTTGGTTCGTTGGTTCGTTTGTTCTTTGTTTCTTTCTTTCTTTGTGCGTTTGTTTGTTCGTTTGTTCGTTGGTTCGTTGGTTCGTTGGTTCGTTGGTTCGTTGGTTCGTTGGTTCGTTGGTTCGTTGGTTCGTTGGTTCGTTTGTTCGTTGGTTCGTTGGTTCGTTGGTTCGTTGGTTCGTTGGTTCGTTGGTTCGTTGGTTCGTTGGTTCGTTGGTTCGTTGGTTCGTTGGTTCGTTGGTTCGTTGGTTCGTTGGTTCGTTGGTTCGTTGGTTCGTTGGTTCGTTGGTTCGTTGGTTCGTTGGTTCGTTGGTTCATTTGTTTCTTTGTTTCCTTCTTTCTTTGTTCGGTTGTTCGTTTGTTCGTTTGTTCGATTGTTCGTTGGTTCGTTGGTTCGTTTGTTTCTTTGTTTTCTTTCTTTCTTTGTTCGTTTGTTCGTTTGTTCGTTTGTTCGTTTGTTCGTTTGTTCGTTGGTTCGTTGGTTCGTTGTCGTTGGTTCGTTGGTTTCTTTGTTTCTTTCTTTCTTTGTTCGTTTGTTCGTTTGTTCGTTTGTTCGTTTGTTCGTTGGTTCGTTGGTTCGTTGGTTCGTTGGTTCGTTGGTTCGTTGGTTCGTTGGTTCGTTGGATCGTTGGTTCGTTGGTTCGTTGGTTCGTTGTTTCGGTGGTTTGTTTGTTTCTTTGTTTCCTTATTTCTTTGTTCGTATGTTTGTTCGTTTGTTCGTTTGTTCGTTTGTTCGTTTGTTCGTTTGTTCGTTTGTTCGTTTGTTCGTTTGTTCGTTTGTTCGTTTGTTCGTTTGTTCGTTTGTTCGTTTGTTCGTTTGTTCGTTTGTTCGTTTGTTCGTTTGTTCGTTTGTTCGTTTGTTCGTTTGTTCGTTTGTTCTTTGATTCGTTGGTTCGTTGGTTCGTTGGTTCGTTGGTTCGTTGGTTCGTTGGTTCGTTGGTTCGTCGGGTCGTTGGTTCGTTGGTCCGTTGGTTCGTTGGTTCGTTTGGTTCGTTGGTTCGTGGGTTCGTTGGTTCGTTGGTTCGTTGGTTCGTTGGTACGTTGGTTCGTTGGTTCGTTGGTTCGTTGGATCGTTGGTTCGTTGGTTCGTTGTTTCGTTGGTTCGTTGGTTCGTTGGTTCGTTGGTTCGTTGGTTCGTTGGTTCGTTGGTTCGTTGGTTCGTTTGTTCTTTGTTTCTTTCTTTCTTTGTGCGTTCGTTGGTTCGTTGGTTCGTTGGTTCGTTGGTTCGTTGGTTCGTTGGTTCGTTGGTTCGTTGGTTCGTTGGTTCGTTGTTTCTTTGGTCCGTTGGTTCGTTGGTTCGTTGGTTCGTTGGTTCGATGGTTCGTTTGTTTCTTTGTTCTTTCTTTCTTTGTTCGTTTGTTTGTTCGATTGTTCGTTTGTTCGTTGGTTCGTTGGTTCGTTTGTTCGTTGGTTCGTTGGTTCGTTGGTTGGTTGGTTCGTTGGTTCGTTGGTTCGTTGGTTCGTTGGTTCGTTGGTTCGTTGGTTCGTTGGTTCGTTGGTTCGTTTGTTCGTTTGTTCGTTTGTTCGTTGGTTCGTTGGTTCGTTGGTTCGTTGGTTCGTTGGTTCGTTGGTTCGTTGGTTCGTTGGTTCGTTGGTTCGTTGGTTCGTTGGTTCGTTGGTTCGTTGGTTCGTTGGTCCGTTGGTTCGTTGGTTCGTTGGTTCGTTGGTTCGTTGGTTCGTTTGTTTCTGTGTTTCTTTCTTTCTTTGTTCGTTTGTTTGTTCGATTGTTCGTTTGTTCGTTGGTTCGTTGGTTCGTTTGTTCGTTGGTTCGTTGGTTCGTTGGTTGGTTGGTTCGTTGGTTCGTTGGTTCGTTGGTTCGTTGGTTCGTTGGTTCGTTGGTTCGTTGGTTCGTTGGTTCGTTGGTTCGGTGGTTCGTTGGTTCGTTGGTTCGCTGGT
>NW_027486870.1:0-19414 GCF_050908995.1 Andrena cerasifolii | reverse complement strand
GTATACCTCTTTCCACTTCATGTTCTCCTGATATATTGGCCAAAATCTAGCGAAAATTTTCAGAATGCACAAAATTGGGCTTTGTAACAGGAGAACATGCCGTCCAAAGGGATGGCACAAAGTAACGTCTCCGGAGAGCAAATCAAAGAGCGAGATGTGGCGCAGATGTTTCGAGACAGTGACTGATTAACGAAGAGACGCAGAATTTTCGAACGCCTCTTGAAAGGCCTGCGCCTCTTATTTGCAACTTTAAGGCGATGCCTTTGAAGCTGAAATTTAGTATACCTCTTTCCACTTCATTTTCTCCTGATTTATTGGCCAAAATCTGGCGAAAATTTCGAGAATACACAAAATTGGGCTTTGTAACAGGAGAACATGCCGTCGAAAGAGGTGGCACAAAGTAACATCTCCGGACAGCAAACGAAAGAGCGAGAAGTGGTGCAGGTGTTTCGAGACAGTGACTGTTTCACGAAGAGACGCAGAATTTTCGAAAGCCTCTTGAAAGGCCTGCTCCTCTTAATTACAAGTTTAAGGCGATGCCTTTGAAGCTGAAATTTAGTATACCTCTTTCCACTTCATGTTCTCCTGATATATTGGCCAAAATCTAGCGAAAATTTTCAGAATGCACAAAATTGGGCTTTGTAACAGGAGAACATGCCGTCGAAAGTGATGGAACAAAGTAATGTCTCCGGAGAGCAAATCAAAGAGCGAGAAATGGCGCAGGTGTTTCGAGACAGTGACTGTTTCACGAAGAGACGCAGAATTTTCGAAAGCCTCTTGAAAGGCGCGCCTCTTATTTGCAACTTTAAGGCGATGCCTTTGAAGCTGAAATTTAGTATACCTCTTTCCACTTCATGTTCTCCTGATATATTGGCCAAAATCTAGCGAAAATTTTCAGAATGCACAACATTGGGCTTTGTAACAGGAGAACATGCCGTCGAAAGAGATGGCACAAAGTAACGCCTCCGGAGAGCAAATCAAAGAGCGAGAAGTGGCGCAGGTGTTTCGAGACAGTGACTGTTTAACGAAGAGACGCAGAATTTTCGAACGCCTCTTGAGAGGCCTGCTCCTCTTAATTACAAGTTTAAGGCGATGCCTTTGAAGCTGAAATTTAGTATACCTCTTTCCACTTCATGTTCTCCTGATATATTGGCCAAAATCTAGCGAAAATTTTCAGAATGCACAAAATTGGGCTTTGTAACAGGAGAACATGCCGTCCAAAGGGATGGCACAAACAAACGTCTCCGGAGAGCAAATCAAAGAGCGCGATGTGGCGCAGATGTTTCGAGACAGTGACTGATTAACGAAGAGACGCAGAATTTTCGAACGCCTCTTGAAAGGCCTGCGCCTGTTATTTGCAACTTTAAGGCGATGCCTTTGAAGCTGAAATTTAGTATACCTCTTTCTACTTCATTTTCTCCTGATTTATTGGCCAAAATCTGGCGAAAATTTCGAGAATACACAAAATTGGGCTTTGTAACAGGAGAACATGCCGTCGAAAGAGATGGAACAAAGTAATGTCTCCGGAGAGCAAATCAAAGAGCGAGAAGTGGAGCAGATGTTTCGAGACAGTGACTGTTTAACGAAGACACGCAGAGTTTTCGAACGCCTCTTGAAAGGCCTGCGCCTCTGATTTGCAACTTTAAGGCGATGCCTTTGAAGCAGAAATTTAGTATACCTCTTTCCACTACATGTTCTCCTGATATATTGGCCAAAATCTGGCGAAAATTTTCAGAATCCACAGAATTGGGCTTTGTAACAGGAGAACATGCCGTCGAAAGAGATGGCACAAAGTAACGTCTCCGGAGGGCAAATCAAAGAGCGCGATGTGGCGCAGATGTTTCGAGACAGTGACTGATTAACGAAGAGACGCAGAATTTTCGAAAGCCTCTTGAAAGGCCTGCGCCTCTTATTTGCAACTTTAAGGCGATGCCTTTGAAGCTGAAATTTAGTATACCTCTTTTGACTTCATGTTCTCCTGATATATTGGCCAAAATCTGGCGAACATTTTCAGAATGCACAAAATTGGGCTTTGTAACAGGAGAACATGCCGTCGAAAGAGATGGAACAAAGTAATGTCTCCGGAGGGCAAATCAAAGAGCGAGAAGTGGCGCAGATGTTTCGAGACAGTGACTGTTTAACGAAGACACGCAGAGTTTTCGAACGCCTCTTGAAAGGCCTGCGCCTCTGATTTGCAACTTTAAGGCGATGCCTTTGAAGCAGAAATTTAGTATACCTCTTTCCACTACATGTTCTCCTGATATATTGGCCAAAATCTGGCGAAAATTTTCAGAATCCACAGAATTGGGCTTTGTAACAGGAGAACATGCCGTCCAAAGGGATGGCACAAAGTAACGTCTCCGGAGAGCAAATCAAAGAGCGAGATGTGGCGCAGATGTTTCGAGACAGTGACTGATTAACGAAGAGACGCAGAATTTTCGAACGCCTCTTGGAAGGCCTGCGCCTCTGATTTGATACTTTTAAGCGATGCCTTTGAAGCTGAAATTTAGTATACCTCTTTCCACTTCATGTTCTCCTGATATATTGGCCAAAATCTAGCGAAAATTTTCAGAATGCACAAAATTGGGCTTTGTAACAGGAGAACATGCCGTCCAAAGGGATGGCACAAAGTAACGTCTCCGGAGAGCAAATCAAAGAGCGAGATGTGGCGCAGATGTTTCGAGACAGTGACTGATTAACGAAGAGACGCAGAATTTTCGAACGCCTCTTGAAAGGCCGGCGCCTCTTATTTGCAACTTTAAGGCGATGCCTTTGAAGCTGAAATTTAGTATACCTCTTTCCACTTCATTTTCTCCTGATTTATTGGCCAAAATCTGGCGAAAATTTCGAGAATACACAAAATTGGGCTTTGTAACAGGAGAACATGCCGTCGAAAGAGGTGGCACAAAGTAACATCTCCGGACAGCAAACGAAAGAGCGAGAAGTGGTGCAGGTGTTTCGAGACAGTGACTGTTTCACGAAGAGACGCAGAATTTTCGAAAGCCTCTTGAAAGGCCTGCGCCTCTTAATTGCAACTTTAAGGCGATGCCTTTGAAGCTGAAATTTAGTATACCTCTTTCCACTTCATTTTCTCCTGATTTATTGGCCAAAATCTGGCGAAAATTTCGAGAATACACAAAATTGGGCTTTGTAACAGGAGAACATGCCGTCGAAAGTGATGGAACAAAGTAATGTCTCCGGAGAGCAAATCAAAGAGCGAGAAATGGCGCAGGTGTTTCGAGACAGTGACTGTTTCACGAAGAGACGCAGAATTTTCGAAAGCCTCTTGAAAGGCGCGCCTCTTATTTGCAACTTTAAGGCGATGCCTTTGAAGCTGAAATTTAGTATACCTCTTTTGACTTCATGTTCTCCTGATATATTGGCCAAAATCTGGCGAACATTTTCAGAATGCACAAAATTGGGCTTTGTAACAGGAGAACATGCCGTCGAAAGAGATGGCACAAAGTAACGCCTCCGGAGAGCAAATCAAAGAGCGAGAAGTGGCGCAGGTGTTTCGAGACAGTGACTGATTAACGAAGAGACGCAGAATTTTCGAACGCCTCTTGAAAGGCCTGCGCCTCTTATTTGCAACTTTAAGGCGATGCCTTTGAAGCTGAAATTTAGTATACCTCTTTCCACTTCATTTTCTCCTGATTTATTGGCCAAAATCTGGCGAAAATTTCGAGAATACACAAAATTGGGCTTTGTAACAGGAGAACATGCCGTCGAAAGAGGTGGCACAAAGTAACATCTCCGGACAGCAAACGAAAGAGCGAGAAGTGGTGCAGGTGTTTCGAGACAGTGACTGTTTCACGAAGAGACGCAGAATTTTCGAAAGCCTCTTGAAAGGCCTGCTCCTCTTAATTACACGTTTAAGGCGATGCCTTTGAAGCTGAAATTTAGTATACCTCTTTCCACTTCATGTTCTCCTGATATATTGGCCAAAATCTAGCGAAAATTTTCAGAATGCACAAAATTGGGCTTTGTAACAGGAGAACATGCCGTCGAAAGTGATGGAACAAAGTAATGTCTCCGGAGAGCAAATCAAAGAGCGAGAAATGGCGCAGGTGTTTCGAGACAGTGACTGTTTCACGAAGAGACGCAGAATTTTCGAAAGCCTCTTGAAAGGCGCGCCTCTTATTTGCAACTTTAAGGCGATGCCTTTGAAGCTGAAATTTAGTATACCTCTTTCCACTTCATGTTCTCCTGATATATTGGCCAAAATCTAGCGAAAATTTTCAGAATGCACAACATTGGGCTTTGTAACAGGAGAACATGCCGTCGAAAGAGATGGCACAAAGTAACGCCTCCGGAGAGCAAATCAAAGAGCGAGAAGTGGCGCAGGTGTTTCGAGACAGTGACTGTTTAACGAAGAGACGCAGAATTTTCGAACGCCTCTTGAGAGGCCTGCTCCTCTTAATTACAAGTTTAAGGCGATGCCTTTGAAGCTGAAATTTAGTATACCTCTTTCCACTTCATGTTCTCCTGATATATTGGCCAAAATCTAGCGAAAATTTTCAGAATGCACAAAATTGGGCTTTGTAACAGGAGAACATGCCGTCCAAAGGGATGGCACAAACAAACGTCTCCGGAGAGCAAATCAAAGAGCGCGATGTGGCGCAGATGTTTCGAGACAGTGACTGATTAACGAAGAGACGCAGAATTTTCGAACGCCTCTTGAAAGGCCTGCGCCTGTTATTTGCAACTTTAAGGCGATGCCTTTGAAGCTGAAATTTAGTATACCTCTTTCTACTTCATTTTCTCCTGATTTATTGGCCAAAATCTGGCGAAAATTTCGAGAATACACAAAATTGGGCTTTGTAACAGGAGAACATGCCGTCGAAAGAGATGGAACAAAGTAATGTCTCCGGAGAGCAAATCAAAGAGCGAGAAGTGGAGCAGATGTTTCGAGACAGTGACTGTTTAACGAAGACACGCAGAGTTTTCGAACGCCTCTTGAAAGGCCTGCGCCTCTGATTTGCAACTTTAAGGCGATGCCTTTGAAGCAGAAATTTAGTATACCTCTTTCCACTACATGTTCTCCTGATATATTGGCCAAAATCTGGCGAAAATTTTCAGAATCCACAGAATTGGGCTTTGTAACAGGAGAACATGCCGTCGAAAGAGATGGCACAAAGTAACGTCTCCGGAGGGCAAATCAAAGAGCGCGATGTGGCGCAGATGTTTCGAGACAGTGACTGATTAACGAAGAGACGCAGAATTTTCAAAAGCCTCTTGAAAGGCCTGCGCCTCTTATTTGCAACTTTAAGGCGATGCCTTTGAAGCTGAAATTTAGTATACCTCTTTTGACTTCATGTTCTCCTGATATATTGGCCAAAATCTGGCGAACATTTTCAGAATGCACAAAATTGGGCTTTGTAACAGGAGAACATGCCGTCGAAAGAGATGGAACAAAGTAATGTCTCCGGAGGGCAAATCAAAGAGCGAGAAGTGGCGCAGATGTTTCGAGACAGTGACTGTTTAACGAAGACACGCAGAGTTTTCGAACGCCTCTTGAAAGGCCTGCGCCTCTGATTTGCAACTTTAAGGCGATGCCTTTGAAGCAGAAATTTAGTATACCTCTTTCCACTACATGTTCTCCTGATATATTGGCCAAAATCTGGCGAAAATTTTCAGAATCCACAGAATTGGGCTTTGTAACAGGAGAACATGCCGTCCAAAGGGATGGCACAAAGTAACGTCTCCGGAGAGCAAATCAAAGAGCGAGATGTGGCGCAGATGTTTCGAGACAGTGACTGATTAACGAAGAGACGCAGAATTTTCGAACGCCTCTTGGAAGGCCTGCGCCTCTGATTTGATACTTTTAAGCGATGCCTTTGAAGCTGAAATTTAGTATACCTCTTTCCACTTCATGTTCTCCTGATATATTGGCCAAAATCTAGCGAAAATTTTCAGAATGCACAAAATTGGGCTTTGTAACAGGAGAACATGCCGTCCAAAGGGATGGCACAAAGTAACGTCTCCGGAGAGCAAATCAAAGAGCGAGATGTGGCGCAGATGTTTCGAGACAGTGACTGATTAACGAAGAGACGCAGAATTTTCGAACGCCTCTTGAAAGGCCGGCGCCTCTTATTTGCAACTTTAAGGCGATGCCTTTGAAGCTGAAATTTAGTATACCTCTTTCCACTTCATTTTCTCCTGATTTATTGGCCAAAATCTGGCGAAAATTTCGAGAATACACAAAATTGGGCTTTGTAACAGGAGAACATGCCGTCGAAAGTGATGGAACAAAGTAATGTCTCCGGAGAGCAAATCAAAGAGCGAGAAATGGCGCAGGTGTTTCGAGACAGTGACTGTTTCACGAAGAGACGCAGAATTTTCGAAAGCCTCTTGAAAGGCGCGCCTCTTATTTGCAACTTTAAGGCGATGCCTTTGAAGCTGAAATTTAGTATACCTCTTTTGACTTCATGTTCTCCTGATATATTGGCCAAAATCTGGCGAACATTTTCAGAATGCACAAAATTGGGCTTTGTAACAGGAGAACATGCCGTCGAAAGAGATGGCACAAAGTAACGCCTCCGGAGAGCAAATCAAAGAGCGAGAAGTGGCGCAGGTGTTTCGAGACAGTGACTGTTTAACGAAGAGACGCAGAATTTTCGAACGCCTCTTGAGAGGCCTGCTCCTCTTAATTACAAGTTTAAGGCGATGCCTTTGAAGCTGAAATTTAGTATACTTCTTTCCACTTCATGTTCTCCTGATATATTGGCCAAAATCTAGCGAAAATTTTCAGAATGCACAAAATTGGGCTTTGTAACAGGAGAACATGCCGTCCAAAGGGATGGCACAAAGAAACGTCTCCGGAGAGCAAATCAAAGAGCGCGATGTGGCGCAGATGTTTCGAGACAGTGACTGATTAACGAAGAGACGCAGAATTTTCGAACGCCTCTTGAAAGGCCTGCGCCTGTTATTTGCAACTTTAAGGCGATGCCTTTGAAGCTGAAATTTAGTATATATCTTTCTACTTCATGTTCTCCTGATATATTGGCCAAAATCTGGCGAAAATTTTCAGAATCCACAGAATTGGGCTTTGTAACAGGAGAACATGCCGTCGAAAGAGATGGCACAAAGTAACGTCTCCGGAGGGCAAATCAATGAGCGAGAAGTGGCGCAGATGTTTCGAGACAGTGACTGTTTAACGAAAATTCGCACAATTTTCGAACGCCTCTTGGAAGGCCTGCGTCTCTGATTTGATACTTTTAAGCGATGCCTTTGAAGCTGAAATTTAGTATACCTCTTTCCACTTCATGTTCTCCTGATATATTGGCCAAAATCTAGCGAAAATTTTCAGAATGCACAAAATTGGGCTTTGTAACAGGAGAACATGCCGTCCAAAGGGATGGCACAAAGTAACGTCTCCGGAGAGCAAATCAAAGAGCGAGATGTGGCGCAGATGTTTCGAGACAGTGACTGATTAACGAAGAGACGCAGAATTTTCGAACGCCTCTTGAAAGGCCTGCGCCTCTTATTTGCAACTTTAAGGCGATGCCTTTGAAGCTGAAATTTAGTATACCTCTTTCCACTTCATTTTCTCCTGATTTATTGGCCAAAATCTGGCAAAAATTTCGAGAATACACAAAATTGGGCTTTGTAACAGGAGAACATGCCGTCGAAAGAGGTGGCACAAAGTAACATCTCCGGACAGCAAACGAAAGAGCGAGAAGTGGTGCAGGTGTTTCGAGACAGTGACTGTTTCACGAAGAGACGCAGAATTTTCGAAAGCCTCTTGAAAGGCCTGCGCCTCTTAATTGCAACTTTAAGGCGATGCCTTTGAAGCTGAAATTTAGTATACCTCTTTCCACTTCATTTTCTCCTGATTTATTGGCCAAAATCTGGCGAAAATTTCGAGAATACACAAAATTGGGCTTTGTAACAGGAGAACATGCCGTCGAAAGTGATGGAACAAAGTAATGTCTCCGGAGAGCAAATCAAAGAGCGAGAAATGGCGCAGGTGTTTCGAGACAGTGACTGTTTCACGAAGAGACGCAGAATTTTCGAAAGCCTCTTGAAAGGCGCGCCTCTTATTTGCAACTTTAAGGCGATGCCTTTGAAGCTGAAATTTAGTATACCTCTTTCCACTTCATGTTCTCCTGATATATTGGCCAAAATCTAGCGAAAATTTTCAGAATGCACAACATTGGGCTTTGTAACAGGAGAACATGCCGTCGAAAGAGATGGCACAAAGTAACGCCTCCGGAGAGCAAATCAAAGAGCGAGAAGTGGCGCAGGTGTTTCGAGACAGTGACTGTTTAACGAAGAGACGCAGAATTTTCGAACGCCTCTTGAGAGGCCTGCTCCTCTTAATTACAAGTTTAAGGCGATGCCTTTGAAGCTGAAATTTAGTATACCTCTTTCCACTTCATGTTCTCCTGATATATTGGCCAAAATCTAGCGAAAATTTTCAGAATGCACAAAATTGGGCTTTGTAACAGGAGAACATGCCGTCCAAAGGGATGGCACAAACAAACGTCTCCGGAGAGCAAATCAAAGAGCGCGATGTGGCGCAGATGTTTCGAGACAGTGACTGATTAACGAAGAGACGCAGAATTTTCGAACGCCTCTTGAAAGGCCTGCGCCTGTTATTTGCAACTTTAAGGCGATGCCTTTGAAGCTGAAATTTAGTATACCTCTTTCTACTTCATTTTCTCCTGATTTATTGGCCAAAATCTGGCGAAAATTTCGAGAATACACAAAATTGGGCTTTGTAACAGGAGAACATGCCGTCGAAAGAGATGGAACAAAGTAATGTCTCCGGAGAGCAAATCAAAGAGCGAGAAGTGGAGCAGATGTTTCGAGACAGTGACTGTTTAACGAAGACACGCAGAGTTTTCGAACGCCTCTTGAAAGGCCTGCGCCTCTGATTTGCAACTTTAAGGCGATGCCTTTGAAGCAGAAATTTAGTATACCTCTTTCCACTACATGTTCTCCTGATATATTGGCCAAAATCTGGCGAAAATTTTCAGAATCCACAGAATTGGGCTTTGTAACAGGAGAACATGCCGTCGAAAGAGATGGCACAAAGTAACGTCTCCGGAGGGCAAATCAAAGAGCGCGATGTGGCGCAGATGTTTCGAGACAGTGACTGATTAACGAAGAGACGCAGAATTTTCGAAAGCCTCTTGAAAGGCCTGCGCCTCTTATTTGCAACTTTAAGGCGATGCCTTTGAAGCTGAAATTTAGTATACCTCTTTTGACTTCATGTTCTCCTGATATATTGGCCAAAATCTGGCGAACATTTTCAGAATGCACAAAATTGGGCTTTGTAACAGGAGAACATGCCGTCGAAAGAGATGGAACAAAGTAATGTCTCCGGAGGGCAAATCAAAGAGCGAGAAGTGGCGCAGATGTTTCGAGACAGTGACTGTTTAACGAAGACACGCAGAGTTTTCGAACGCCTCTTGAAAGGCCTGCGCCTCTGATTTGCAACTTTAAGGCGATGCCTTTGAAGCAGAAATTTAGTATACCTCTTTCCACTACATGTTCTCCTGATATATTGGCCAAAATCTGGCGAAAATTTTCAGAATCCACAGAATTGGGCTTTGTAACAGGAGAACATGCCGTCGAAAGAGATGGCACAAAGTAACGTCTCCGGAGGGCAAATCAATGAGCGAGAAGTGGCGCAGATGTTTCGAGACAGTGACTGTTTAACGAAGATTCGCACAATTTTCGAACGCCTCTTGGAAGGCCTGCGCCTCTGATTTGATACTTTTAAGCGATGCCTTTGAAGCTGAAATTTAGTATACCTCTTTCCACTTCATGTTCTCCTGATATATTGGCCAAAATCTAGCGAAAATTTTCAGAATGCACAAAATTGGGCTTTGTAACAGGAGAACATGCCGTCCAAAGGGATGGCACAAAGAAACGTCTCCGGAGAGCAAATCAAAGAGCGCGATGTGGCGCAGATGTTTCGAGACAGTGACTGATTAACGAAGAGACGCAGAATTTTCGAACGCCTCTTGAAAGGCCTGCGCCTCTTATTTGCAAGTTTAAGGCGATGCCTTTGAAGCTGAAATTTAGTATACCTCTTTTGACTTCATGTTCTCCTGATATATTGGCCAAAATCTGGCGAAAATTTTCAGAATCCACAGAATTGGGCTTTGTAACAGGAGAACATGCCGTCGAAAGAGGTGGCACAAAGTAACATCTCCGGACAGCAAACGAAAGAGCGAGAAGTGGTGCAAGTGTTTCGAGACAGTGACTGTTTCACGAAGAGACGCAGAATTTTCGAAAGCCTCTTGAAAGGCCTGCGCCTCTTAATTGCAACTTTAAGGCGATGCCTTTGAAGCTGAAATTTAGTATACCTCTTTCCACTTCATGTTCTCCTGATATATTGGCCAAAATCTAGCGAAAATTTTCAGAATGCACAACATTGGGCTTTGTAACAGGAGAACATGCCGTCGAAAGAGATGGCACAAAGTAACGTCTCCGGAGGGCAAATCCATGAGCGAGAAGTGGCGCAGATGTTTCGAGCCAGTGACTGTTTAACGAAGAGTCGCACAATTTTCGAACGCCTCTTGAAAGGCCTGCGCCTCTGATTTGATACTTTTAAGCGATGCCTTTGAAGCTAAAATTTAGTATACCTCTTTCCACTTCATGTTCTCCTGATATATTGGCCAAAATCTAGCGAAAATTTTCAGAATGCACAAAATTGGGCTTTGTAACAGGAGAACATGCCGTCCAAAGGGATGGCACAAAGAAACGTCTCCGGAGAGCAAATCAAAGAGCGCGATGTGGCGCAGATGTTTCGAGACAGTGACTGATTAACGAAGAGACGCAGAATTTTCGAACGCCTCTTGAAAGGCCTGCGCCTCTTATTTGCAACTTTAAGGCGATGCCTTTGAAGCTGAAATTTAGTATACCTCTTTCTACTTCATTTTCTCCTGATTTATTGGCCAAAATCTGGCGAAAATTTCGAGAATACACAAAATTGGGCTTTGTAACAGGAGAACATGCCGTCGAAAGAGATGGAACAAAGTAATGTCTCCGGAGAGCAAATCAAAGAGCGAGAAGTGGAGCAGGTGTTTCGAGACAGTGACTGTTTCACGAAGAGACGCAGAATTTTCGAAAGCCTCTTGAAAGGCCTGCGCCTCTTATTTGCAACTTTAAGGCGATGCCTTTGAAGCTGAAATTTTGTATACCTCTTTTGACTTCATGTTCTCCTGATATATTGGCCAAAATCTGGCGAACATTTTCAGAATGCACAAAATTGGGCTTTGTAACAGGAGAACATGCCGTCGAAAGAGATGGAACAAAGTAATGTCTCCGGAGGGCAAATCAAAGAGCGAGAAGTGGCGCAGATGTTTCGAGACAGTGACTGTTTAACGAAGACACGCAGAGTTTTCGAACGCCTCTTGAAAGGCCTGCGCCTCTGATTTGCAACTTTAAGGCGATGCCTTTGAAGCTGAAATTTAGTATACCTCTTTCCACTACATGTTCTCCTGATATATTGGCCAAAATCTGGCGAAAATTTTCAGAATCCACAGAATTGGGCTTTGTAACAGGAGAACATGCCGTCGAAAGAGATGGCACAAAGTAACGTCTCCGGAGGGCAAATCAATGAGCGAGAAGTGGCGCAGATGTTTCGAGACAGTGACTGTTTAACGAAGATTCGCACAATTTTCGAACGCCTCTTGGAAGGCCTGCGTCTCTGATTTGATACTTTTAAGCGATGCCTTTGAAGCTGAAATTTAGTATACCTCTTTCCACTTCATGTTCTCCTGATATATTGGCCAAAATCTAGCGAAAATTTTCAGAATGCACAAAATTGGGCTTTGTAACAGGAGAACATGCCGTCCAAAGGGATGGCACAAAGTAACGTCTCCGGAGAGCAAATCAAAGAGCGAGATGTGGCGCAGATGTTTCGAGACAGTGACTGATTAACGAAGAGACGCAGAATTTTCGAACGCCTCTTGAAAGGCCTGCGCCTCTTATTTGCAACTTTAAGGCGATGCCTTTGAAGCTGAAATTTAGTATACCTCTTTCCACTTCATTTTCTCCTGATTTATTGGCCAAAATCTGGCGAAAATTTCGAGAATACACAAAATTGGGCTTTGTAACAGGAGAACATGCCGTCGAAAGAGGTGGCACAAAGTAACATCTCCGGACAGCAAACGAAAGAGCGAGAAGTGGTGCAGGTGTTTCGAGACAGTGACTGTTTCACGAAGAGACGCAGAATTTTCGAAAGCCTCTTGAAAGGCCTGCGCCTCTTAATTGCAACTTTAAGGCGATGCCTTTGAAGCTGAAATTTAGTATACCTCTTTCCACTTCATTTTCTCCTGATTTATTGGCCAAAATCTGGCGAAAATTTCGAGAATACACAAAATTGGGCTTTGTAACAGGAGAACATGCCGTCGAAAGTGATGGAACAAAGTAATGTCTCCGGAGAGCAAATCAAAGAGCGAGAAATGGCGCAGGTGTTTCGAGACAGTGACTGTTTCACGAAGAGACGCAGAATTTTCGAAAGCCTCTTGAAAGGCGCGCCTCTTATTTGCAACTTTAAGGCGATGCCTTTGAAGCTGAAATTTAGTATACCTCTTTTGACTTCATGTTCTCCTGATATATTGGCCAAAATCTGGCGAACATTTTCAGAATGCACAAAATTGGGCTTTGTAACAGGAGAACATGCCGTCGAAAGAGATGGCACAAAGTAACGCCTCCGGAGAGCAAATCAAAGAGCGAGAAGTGGCGCAGGTGTTTCGAGACAGTGACTGTTTAACGAAGAGACGCAGAATTTTCGAACGCCTCTTGAGAGGCCTGCTCCTCTTAATTACAAGTTTAAGGCGATGCCTTTGAAGCTGAAATTTAGTATACCTCTTTCCACTTCATGTTCTCCTGATATATTGGCCAAAATCTAGCGAAAATTTTCAGAATGCACAAAATTGGGCTTTGTAACAGAAGAACATGCCGTCCAAAGGGATGGCACAAAGAAACGTCTCCGGAGAGCAAATCAAAGAGCGCGATGTGGCGCAGATGTTTCGAGACAGTGACTGATTAACGAAGAGACGCAGAATTTTCGAACGCCTCTTGAAAGGCCTGCGCCTGTTATTTGCAACTTTAAGGCGATGCCTTTGAAGCTGAAATTTAGTATACCTCTTTCTACTTCATGTTCTCCTGATATATTGGCCAAAATCTGGCGAAAATTTTCAGAATCCACAGAATTGGGCTTTGTAACAGGAGAACGTGCCGTCGAAAGAGATGGCACAAAGTAACGTCTCCGGAGGGCAAATCAATGAGCGAGAAGTGGCGCAGATGTTTCGAGACAGTGACTGTTTAACGAAAATTCGCACAATTTTCGAACGCCTCTTGGAAGGCCTGCGTCTCTGATTTGATACTTTTAAGCGATGCCTTTGAAGCTGAAATTTAGTATACCTCTTTCCACTTCATGTTCTCCTGATATATTGGCCAAAATCTAGCGAAAATTTTCAGAATGCACAAAATTGGGCTTTGTAACAGGAGAACATGCCGTCCAAAGGGATGGCACAAAGTAACGTCTCCGGAGAGCAAATCAAAGAGCGAGATGTGGCGCAGATGTTTCGAGACAGTGACTGATTAACGAAGAGACGCAGAATTTTCGAACGCCTCTTGAAAGGCCTGCGCATCTTATTTGCAACTTTAAGGCGATGCCTTTGAAGCTGAAATTTAGTATACCTCTTTCCACTTCATTTTCTCCTGATTTATTGGCCAAAATCTGGCGAAAATTTCGAGAATACACAAAATTGGGCTTTGTAACAGGAGAACATGCCGTCGAAAGAGGTGGCACAAAGTAACATCTCCGGACAGCAAACGAAAGAGCGAGAAGTGGTGCAGGTGTTTCGAGACAGTGACTGTTTCACGAAGAGACGCAGAATTTTCGAAAGCCTCTTGAAAGGCCTGCGCCTCTTAATTGCAACTTTAAGGCGATGCCTTTGAAGCTGAAATTTAGTATACCTCTTTCCACTTCATTTTCTCCTGATTTATTGGCCAAAATCTGGCGAAAATTTCGAGAATACACAAAATTGGGCTTTGTAACAGGAGAACATGCCGTCGAAAGAGATGCAACAAAGTAATGTCTCCGGAGAGCAAACCAAAGAGCGAGATGTGGCGCAGATGTTTCGAGACAGTGACTGATTAACGAAGAGACGCAGAATTTTCGAACGCCTCTTGAAAGGCCTGCGCCTCTTATTTGCAACTTTAAGGCGATGCCTTTGAAGCTGAAATTTAGTATACCTCTTTCCACTTCATGTTCTCCTGATATATTGGCCAAAATCTAGCGAAAATTTTCAGAATGCACAACATTGGGCTTTGTAACAGGAGAACATGCCGTCGAAAGAGATGGCACAAAGTAACGCCTCCGGAGAGCAAATCAAAGAGCGAGAAGTGGCGCAGGTGTTTCGAGACAGTGACTGTTTAACGAAGAGACGCAGAATTTTCGAACGCCTCTTGAGAGGCCTGCTCCTCTTAATTACAAGTTTAAGGCGATGCCTTTGAAGCTGAAATTTAGTATACCTCTTTCCACTTCATGTTCTCCTGATATATTGGCCAAAATCTAGCGAAAATTTTCAGAATGCACAAAATTGGGCTTTGTAACAGGAGAACATGCCGTCCAAAGGGATGGCACAAAGAAACGTCTCCGGAGAGCAAATCAAAGAGCGCGATGTGGCGCAGATGTTTCGAGACAGTGACTGATTAACGAAGAGACGCAGAATTTTCGAACGCCTCTTGAAAGGCCTGCGCCTGTTATTTGCAACTTTAAGGCGATGCCTTTGAAGCTGAAATTTAGTATACCTCTTTCTACTTCATTTTCTCCTGATTTATTGGCCAAAATCTGGCGAAAATTTCGAGAATACACAAAATTGGGCTTTGTAACAGGAGAACATGCCGTCGAAAGAGATGGAACAAAGTAATGTCTCCGGAGAGCAAATCAAAGAGCGAGAAGTGGAGCAGGTGTTTCGAGACAGTGACTGTTTCACGAAGAGACGCAGAATTTTCGAAAGCCTCTTGAAAGGCCTGCGCCTCTTATTTGCAACTTTAAGGCGATGCCTTTGAAGCTGAAATTTAGTATACCTCTTTTGACTTCATGTTCTCCTGATATATTGGCCAAAATCTGGCGAACATTTTCAGAATGCACAAAATTGGGCTTTGTAACAGGAGAACATGCCGTCGAAAGAGATGGAACAAAGTAATGTCTCCGGAGGGCAAATCAAAGAGCGAGAAGTGGCGCAGATGTTTCGAGACAGTGACTGTTTAACGAAGACACGCAGAGTTTTCGAACGCCTCTTGAAAGGCCTGCGCCTCTGATTTGCAACTTTAAGGCGATGCCTTTGAAGCAGAAATTTAGTATACCTCTTTCCACTACATGTTCTCCTGATATATTGGCCAAAATCTAGCGAAAATTTTCAGAATGCACAAAATTGGGCTTTGTAACAGGAGAACATGCCGTCCAAAGGGATGGCACAAAGAAACGTCTCCGGAGAGCAAATCAAAGAGCGCGATGTGGCGCAGATGTTTCGAGACAGTGACTGATTAACGAAGAGACGCAGAATTTTCGAACGCCTCTTGAAAGGCCTGCGCCTCTTATTTGCAACTTCAAGGCGATGCCTTTGAAGCTGAAATTTAGTATACCTCTTTTGACTTCATGTTCTCCTGATATATTGGCCAAAATCTGGCGAAAATTTTCAGAATCCACAGAATTGGGCTTTGTAACAGGAGAACATGCCGTCGAAAGAGATGGCACAAAGTAACGTCTCCGGAGGGCAAATCAATGAGCGAGAAGTGGCGCAGATGTTTCGAGACAGTGACTGTTTAACGAAGAGTCGCACAATTTTCGAACGCCTCTTGGAAGGCCTGCGCCTCTGATTTGATACTTTTAAGCGATGCCTTTGAAGCTGAAATTTAGTATACCTCTTTCCACTTCATGTTCTCCTGATATATTGGCCAAAATCTAGCGAAAATTTTCAGAATGCACAACATTGGGCTTTGTAACAGGAGAACATGCCGTCGAAAGAGATGGCACAAAGTAACGCCTCCGGAGAGCAAATCAAAGAGCGAGAAGTGGCGCAGGTGTTTCGAGACAGTGACTGTTTAACGAAGAGACGCAGAATTTTCGAACGCCCCTTGAAAGGCCTGCTCCTCTTATTTGCAACTTTAAGGCGATGCCTTTGAAGCTGAAATTTAGTATACCTCTTTTGACTTCATGTTCTCCTGATATATTGGCCAAAATCTGGCGAACATTTTCAGAATGCACAAAATTGGGCTTTGTAACAGGAGAACATGCCGTCGAAAGAGATGGAACAAAGTAATGTCTCCGGAGGGCAAATCAAAGAGCGAGAAGTGGCGCAGATGTTTCGAGACAGTGACTGTTTAACGAAGACACGCAGAGTTTTCGAACGCCTCTTGAAAGGCCTGCGGCTCTGATTTGCAACTTTAAGGCGATGCCTTTGAAGCAGAAATTTAGTATACCTCTTTCCACTACATGTTCTCCTGATATATTGGCCAAAATCTGGCGAAAATTTTCAGAATCCACAGAATTGGGCTTTGTAACAGGAGAACATGCCGTCGAAAGAGATGGCACAAAGTAACGTCTCCGGAGGGCAAATCAATGAGCGAGAAGTGGCGCAGATGTTTCGAGACAGTGACTGTTTAACGAAGATTCGCACAATTTTCGAACGCCTCTTGGAAGGCCTGCGCCTCTGATTTGATACTTTTAAGCGATGCCTTTGAAGCTGAAATTTAGTATACCTCTTTCCACTTCATGTTCTCCTGATATATTGGCCAAAATCTAGCGAAAATTTTCAGAATGCACAAAATTGGGCTTTGTAACAGGAGAACATGCCGTCCAAAGGGATGGCACAAAGAAACGTCTCCGGAGAGCAAATCAAAGAGCGCGATGTGGCGCAGATGTTTCGAGACAGTGACTGATTAACGAAGAGACGCAGAATTTTCGAACGCCTCTTGAAAGGCCTGCGCCTCTTATTTGCAACTTTAAGGCGATGCCTTTGAAGCTGAAATTTAGTATACCTCTTTTGACTTCATGTTCTCCTGATATATTGGCCAAAATCTGGCGAAAATTTTCAGAATCCACAGAATTGGGCTTTGTAACAGGAGAACATGCCGTCGAAAGAGATGGCACAAAGTAACGTCTCCGGAGGGCAAATCAATGAGCGAGAAGTGGCGCAGATGTTTCGAGACAGTGACTGTTTAACGAAGAGTCGCACAATTTTCGAACGCCTCTTGGAAGGCCTGCGCCTCTGATTTGATACTTTTAAGCGATGCCTTTGAAGCTGAAATTTAGTATACCTCTTTCCACTTCATGTTCTCCTGATATATTGGCCAAAATCTAGCGAAAATTTTCAGAATGCACAACATTGGGCTTTGTAACAGGAGAACATGCCGTCGAAAGAGATGGCACAAAGTAACGCCTCCGGAGAGCAAATCCAAGAGCGAGAAGTGGCGCAGGTGTTTCGAGACAGTGACTGTTTAACGAAGAGACGCAGAATTTTCGAACGCCCCTTGAAAGGCCTGCTCCTCTTAATTACAAGTTTAAGGCGATGCCTTTGAAGCTGAAATTTAGTATACCTCTTTCCACTTCATGTTCTCCTGATATATTGGCCAAAATCTAGCGAAAATTTTCAGAATGCACAAAATTGGGCTTTGTAACAGGAGAACATGCCGTCCAAAGGGATGGCACAAAGAAACGTCTCCGGAGAGCAAATCAAAGAGCGAGAAGTGGAGCAGGTGTTTCGAGGCAGTGACTGTTTCACGAAGAGACGCAGAATTTTCGAAAGCCTCTTGAAAGGCCTGCGCCTCTTATTTGCAACTTTAAGGCGATGCCGTTGAAGCTGAAATTTAGTATACCTCTTTTGACTTCATGTTCTCCTGATATATTGGCCAAAATCTGGCGAACATTTTCAGAATGCACAAAATTGGGCTTTGTAACAGGAGAACATGCCGTCGAAAGAGAAGGAACAAAGTAACATCTCCGGACAGCAAACGAAAGAGCGAGAAGTGGTGCAGGTGTTTCGAGACAGTGACTGTTTCACGAAGAGACGCAGAATTTTCGAAAGCCTCTTGAAAGGCCTGCGCCTCTTAATTGCAACTTTAAGGCGATGCCTTTGAAGCTGAAATTTAGTATACCTCTTTCCACTTCATGTTCTCCTGATATATTGGCCAAAATCTAGCGAAAATTTTCAGAATGCACAACATTGGGCTTTGTAACAGGAGAACATGCCGTCGAAAGAGATGGCACAAAGTAACGCCTCCGGAGAGCAAATCAAAGAGCGAGAAGTGGCGCAGGTGTTTCGAGACAGTGACTGTTTAACGAAGAGACGCAGAATTTTCGAACGCTTCTTGAAAGGCCTGCTCCTCTTAATTACAAGTTTAAGGCGATGCCTTTGAAGCTGAAATTTAGTATACCTCTTTCCACTTCATGTTCTCCTGATATATTGGCCAAAATCTAGCGAAAATTTTCAGAATGCACAAAATTGGGCTTTGTAACAGGAGAACATGCCGTCCAAAGGGATGGCACAAAGAAACGTCTCCGGAGAGCAAATCAAAGAGCGCGATGTGGCGCAGATGTTTCGAGACAGTGACTGATTAACGAAGAGACGCAGAATTTTCGAACGCCTCTTGAAAGGCCTGCGCCTCTTATTTGCAACTTTAAGGCGATGCCTTTGAAGCTGAAATTTAGTATACCTCTTTCCACTTCATTTTCTCCTGATTTATTGGCCAAAATCTGGCGAAAATTTCGAGAATACACAAAATTGGGCTTTGTAACAGGAGAACATGCCGTCGAAAGTGATGGAACAAAGTAATGTCTCCGGAGAGCAAATCAAAGAGCGAGAAATGGCGCAGGTGTTTCGAGACAGTGACTGATTAACGAAGAGACGCAGAATTTTCGAACGCCTCTTGAAAGGCCTGCGCCTCTTATTTGCAACTTTAAGGCGATGCCTTTGAAGCTGAAATTTAGTATACCTCTTTCCACTTCATGTTCTCCTGATATATTGGCCAAAATCTAGCGAAAATTTTCAGAATGCACAACATTGGGCTTTGTAACAGGAGAACATGCCGTCGAAAGAGATGGCACAAAGTAACGCCTCCGGAGAGCAAATCAAAGAGCGAGAAGTGGCGCAGGTGTTTCGAGACAGTGACTGTTTAACGAAGAGACGCAGAATTTTCGAACGCCTCTTGAGAGGCCTGCTCCTCTTAATTACAAGTTTAAGGCGATGCCTTTGAAGCTGAAATTTAGTATACCTCTTTCAACTTCATGTTCTCCTGATATATTGGCCAAAATCTAGCGAAAATTTTCAGAATGCACAACATTGGGCTTTGTAACAGGAGAACATGCCGTCGAAAGAGATGGCACAAAGTAACGCCTCCGGAGAGCAAATCAAAGAGCGAGAAGTGGCGCAGGTGTTTCGAG
>NW_027486869.1:12500-15000 GCF_050908995.1 Andrena cerasifolii | reverse complement strand
CGACTGACCGACCGACCGGCCGACCGACCGACCGACCGACCGACCGACGGACTGACTGATCGACGGACCGACTGACCGGCCGACCGACCGACCGACCGACCGACGGACTGACTGATCGACTGACCGACTGACCGACCGACCGACCGACCGACCGACGGACTGACTGATCGACTGACCGACCAACTGACCGACTGACCGACCGACCGACCGACCGACTGACCGACTGACCGACCGACCGACCGACGGACTGACTGACCGACCGACCGACCGACGGACTGACTGACCGACTGACCGACTGACCGACCAACTGACCGACTGACCGACCGACCGACCGACCGACTGACCGACTGACCGACCGACCGACCGACGGACTGACTGACCGACCGACCGACCGACGGACTGACTGACCGACTGACCGACGGACTGACTGACCGACTGAACGACTGACCGACCGACCGACCGACCGACCGACGGACCGACGGACTGACTGACCGACTGACCGACTGACCGACCGACCGACCGAACGACTGACCGAACGACCGACCGACCGACGGACCGACTGACCGACTGACCGACCGACCGACCGAACGACCGACCGAACGACCGACCGACCGACCGACCGACGGACTGACTGACCGACTGACCGACCGACCGGCCGACCGACCGACCGACCGACCGACCGACGGACTGACTGATCGACTGACCGACTGACCGACCGACCGACCGACCGACCGACGGACTGACTGATCGACTGACCGACTGACCGACCGACCGACCGAACGACCGACCGAACGACCGACCGACCGACCGTCCGACGGACTGACTGACCGACTGACCGACTGACCGACCAACTGACCGACTGACCGACCGACCGACCGACCGACTGACCGACTGACCGACCGACCGACCGACGGACTGACTGACCGACTGACCGACTGACCGACCGACCGACCGACCGACCGACCGACCGACCGACCGACCGACCGTCCGACCGACCGACCGACCGACGGACTGACTGACCGACTGAACGACTGACCGACCGACTGACCGGCCGACCGACGGACCGACCGACCGACGGACTGACTGATCGACTGACCGACTGACCGACCGACCGACCGACCGACGGACTGACTGATCGACTGACCGACTGACCGACCGACCGACCGAAAGACCGACCGAACGACCGACCGACCGACCGACCGACGGACTGACTGACCGACTGACCGACTGACCGACCAACTGACCGACTGACCGACCGACCGACCGACCGACTGACCGACTGACCGACCGACCGACCGACGGACTGACTGACCGACTGACCGACTGACCGACCGACCGACCGAACGACCGACCGAACGACCGACCGACCAACCGACGGACTGACTGACCGACTGACCGACTGACCGACCGACGGACTGACTGACCGACTGACCGACTGACCGACTGACCGACTGACCGACTGACCGACCGACCGACCGACGGACTGACTGACCGACTGACCGACTGACCGACCGACCGACCGAACGACCGACCGAACGACCGACCGACCGACCGACCGACGGACTGACTGACCGACTGACCGACTGACCGACTGACCGACTGACCGACTGACCGACTGACCGACCGACCGGTCGACCGACCGACCGACTGACCGACTGACCGACCGACCGACCGACACGACCGACCGAACGACCGACCGAACGACCGACCGACCGACCGACGGACTGACTGATCGACTGACCGACGGACTGACTGACCGACTGACCGACTGACCGACTGACCGACTGACCGACTGACCGACCGACCGACCGACGGACTGACTGACCGACTGACCGACTGACCGACCGACCGACCGAACGACCGACCGAACGACCGACCGACCGACCGACCGACGGACTGACTGACCGACTGACCGACTGACCGACCGACCGATTGTCCGACTGACCGACCGACTGACCGACTGACCGACTGACCGACTGACCGACTGACCGACTGACAGACCGACCGACCGACCGACCGACGGACTGACTGACCGACTGACCGACCGACGGACTGACTGACCGACCGACCGACCGACCGACCGACCGACTGACCGACCGACTGACCGACCGACCGACCGACCGACCGACCGACCGACCGAACGGCGGACGGACTGACTGACCGACCGACTGACCGAAAGACCGACCAACTGACCGACTGACCGACTGACCGACGGACCGACTGACCGACGGACCGACTGACAGACCGACCGACCGACCGACCGACCGACCGACCGACTGACCGACCGACCGACCGACCGACCGACCGACCGACCGACCGACCGACCGACCGACGGACGGACTGACTGACCGACCGACCGACTGACCGACTGACCGACTGACCGACTGACAGACCGACCGACCGCCCGACGGACTGACTGATCGACTGACCGACTGACCGGCCGACCGACCGACCGACCGACCGACGGACTGACTGATCGACTGACCGACTGACCGACCGA
>NW_027486869.1:2500-7500 GCF_050908995.1 Andrena cerasifolii | reverse complement strand
CGACCGACCGACCGATCGACGGACTAACTGACCGACCGACTGACCGACCGACCGACCGACCGACCGACTGACCGACTGACCGAACGACCGACCGACCGACCGACCGACCGACCGACCGATCGACCGACCGACCGACCGATCGACGGACTAACTGACCGACCAACCGACCGACCGACCGACCGACCGACCGACTGACCGACTGACCGACTGACCGACCGACGGACTGACTGACCGACCGACCGACCGACCGACCGTCCGACCGAACGACCGACGGACTGACTGACCGACTGACCGACTGACCGACCGACCGACCGACCGACTGAACGACGGACCGACCGACTGACCGACTGACCGACTGACCGACCGACCGACCGACCGACCGAACGACCGACCGACTGACCGACTGACCGAGTGACCGACTGACCGACTGCCCGACTGACAGACCGACCGACCGACCGACCGACCGACCGACCGACTGACCGACCGACTGACCGACCGACCGACCGACCGACCGACCGACCGACCGACCGACGGACGGACTGACTGACCGACTGACCGAAAGACCGACCGACTGACCGACTGACCGACTGACAGACCGACCGACCGACCGACCGACCGACCGACCGACTGACCGACCGACCGACCGACCGACCGACCGACCGACCGACCGACCGACGGACGGACTGACTGACCGACCGACCGACTGACCGACTGACCGACTGACAGACCGACCGACTGACCGACCGACCGACCGACCGACGGACTGACTGACCGACTGACCGACCGACGGACTGACTGACCGACGGACCGACCGACTGACCGACTGACCGACCGACCGACCGATCGACGGACTAACTGACCGACCAACCGACCGGCCGACTGACCGACTGACCGACTGACCGACTGACAGACCGACCGACCGACCGACCGACCAACCGACCGACCGACCGACCGACCGACCGACCGACGGACTGACTGACCGACTGACCGTCCGACGGACTGACTGAGCGACCGACCGACCGACCGACCGACCGACCGACCGACCGACCGACGGACTGACAGACCGACTGACCGACCGACGGACTGACTGACCGACTGACCGACCGACCGACCGACCGACCGACCGACCGACCGACCGACCGACCGACCGACCGACGGACTGACTGACCGACTGACCGACTGACCGACCGACCGACCGACCGACTGAACGACTGACCGACCGACTGACCGACCAACCGACAGACCGACCGACCGACCGACCGACCGACCGACCGACCGACCGACCGACCGACCGACCGACCGACCGACCGACGGACGGACTGACTGACCGACCGACCGACTGACCGACTGACCGACTGACCGACTGACAGACCGACCGACTGACCGACCGACCGACCGACCGACGGACTGACTGACCGACTGACCGACCGACGGACTGACTGACCGACGGACCGACCGACTGACCGACTGACCGACCGACCGACCGATCGACGGACTAACTGACCGACCAACCGACCGACCGACTGACCGACTGACCGACTGACCGACTGACAGACCGACCGACCGACCGACCGACCAACCGACCGACCGACCGACCGACCGACCGACCGACGGACTGACTGACCGACCGACCGACCGACGGACTGACTGACCGACTGACCGACTGACCGACCGACCGACCGACCGACTGAACGACTGACCGACCGACTGACCGACCAACCGACAGACCGACCGACCGACCGACCGACCGACCGACCGACCGACCGACCGACCGACCGACCGACCGACCGACGGACGGACTGACTGACCGACCGACCGACTGACCGACTGACCGACTGACCGACTGACAGACCGACCGACTGACCGACCGA
This sequence comes from Andrena cerasifolii, assembly GCF_050908995.1. NCBI lineage: Eukaryota > Metazoa > Arthropoda > Insecta > Hymenoptera > Andrenidae > Andrena > Andrena cerasifolii. The sequence continues at coordinate 5,629 of NW_027486869.1, read as the reverse complement.
CCGACCGACCGACGGACTGACTGACCGACTGACCGACCGACGGACTGACTGACCGACGGACCGACCGACTGACCGACTGACCGACCGACCGACCGATCGACGGACTAACTGACCGACCAACCGACCGACCGACTGACCGACTGACCGACTGACCGACTGACAGACCGACCGACCGACCGACCGACCAACCGACCGACCGACCGACCGACCGACCGACCGACGGACTGACTGACCGACTGACCGTCCGACGGACTGACTGAGCGACCGACCGACCGACCGACCGACCGACCGACGGACTGACAGACCGACTGACCGACCGACGGACTGACTGACCGACTGACCGACCGACCGACCGACCGACCGACCGACCGACCGACCGACCGACCGACCGACCGACCGACGGACTGACTGACCGACTGACCGACTGACCGACCGACCGACCGACCGACCGACTGAACGACTGACCGACCGACTGACCGACCAACCGACAGACCGACCGACCGACTGACCGACCGACCGACCGACCGACTGACCGACCGACGGACTGACTGACCGACTGACCGACCGACCGACCGACCGACCGACCGACCGACCGACCGACCGACCGACTGACCGACTGACCGAACGACCGACCGACTGACCGACGGACCGACTGACCGACGGACCGACCGACTGACCGACTGACCGACTGACCGACCGACCGACCGACCGACCGACCGAACGACCGACCGACCGACCAACTGACCGACCGACTGACCGACCGACCGACCGACCGACCGACCGAAGGACTGACTGACCGACTGACCGACCGACGGACTGAGTGACCGACCGACCGACCGACCGACCGACCGACCGACCGACCGACGGACTGACTGACCGACTGACCGACCGACGGACTGACTGACCGACTGACCGACCGACCGACCGACCGACCGACCGACCGACCGACCGACCGACTGACCGACTGACCGACCGACCGACCGATCGACGGACTAACTGACCGACCAACCGACCGACCGACTGACCGACTGACCGACTGACAGACCGACCGACCGACCGACCGACCAACCGACCGACCGACCGACCGACCGACCGACCGATGGACTGACTGACCGACTGACCGACCGACCGACCGACCGAACGGCGGACGGACTGACTGACCGACTGACCGAAAGACCGACCAACTGACCGACTGACCGACTGACCGACGGACCGACTGACCGACGGACCGACCGACTGACCGACTGACCGACTGACCGACCGACCGACCGACCGACCGACCGAACGACCGACCGACCGACCAACTGACCGACCGACTGACCGACCGACCGACCGACCGACCGACCGACGGACTGACTGACCGACCGACCGACCGACCGACCGACCGACCGACCGACCGACCGACTGACCGACTGACCGACTGACCGACCGACCGACCGACCGAACGGCGGACGGACTGACTGACCGACTGACCGAAAGACCGACCAACTGACCGACTGACCGACTGACCGACGGACCGACTGACCGACGGACCGACCGACTGACCGACTGACCGACTGACCGACCGACCGACCGACCGACCGACCGAACGACCGACCGACCGACCAACTGACCGACCGACTGACCGACCGACCGACCGACCGACCGACCGACGGACTGACTGACCGACTGACCGACCGACGGACTGACTGACCGACCGACCGACCGACCGACCGACCGACCGACCGACCGACGGACTGACTGACCGACTGACCGACCGACGGACTGACTGACCGACTGACCGACCGACCGACCGACCGACCGACCGACCGACCGACGGACTGACTGAACGACTGACCGACTGACCGACCGACCGACCGACCGACCGACCGACCGATCGACGGACTAACTGACCGACCAACCGACCGACCGACCGACCGACCGACCGACGGACTGACTGACCGACTGACCGACCGACCGACCGACCGACCGACCGACCGACCGACCGACCGACCGACCGACCGACCGACGGACTGACTGACCGACTGACCGACCGACCGACCGACCGACCGACCGACCGACCGAACGGCGGACGGACTGACTGACCGACTGACCGAAAGACCGACCAACTGACCGACTGACCGACTGACCGACGGACCGACTGACCGACGGACCGACCGACTGACCGACTGACCGACTGACCGACCGACCGACCGACCGACCGACCGAACGACCGACCGACCGACCAACTGACCGACTGACCGACTGAACGACTGACCGACCGACTGACCGACCGACCGACCGACCGACCGACCGACTGACCGACTGACCGACTGACCGACTGACAGACCGACCGACTGACCGACCGACCGACCGACCGACCGACCGACGGACTGACTGACCGACTGACCGACCGACGGACTGACTGACCGACCGACCGACCGACCGACCGACCGACCGACCGACCGACCGACCGACCGATCGACGGACTAACTGACCGACCAACCGACCGACCGACCGACCGACCGACCGACGGACTGACTGACCGACTGACCGACCGACCGACCGACCGACCGACCGACCGACCGACCGACGGACTGACTGACCGACTGACCGACCGACGGACTGACTGACCGACTGACCGACCGACCGACCGACCGACCGACCGACTGACCGACTGACCGACTGACCGACTGACAGACCGACCGACTGACCGACTGACCGACCGACCGACCGACCGACTGACCGAAAGACCGACCGACTGACCGACTGACCGACTGACAGACCGACCGACCGACCGACCGACCGACCGACCGACTGACCGACCGACCGACCGACCGACCGACCGACCGACCGACCGACGGACGGACTGACTGACCGACCGACCGACCGACTGACCGACTGACCGACTGACCGACTGACAGACCGACCGACTGACCGACCGACCGACCGACCGACGGACTGACTGACCGACTGACCGACCGACGGACTGACTGACCGACGGACCGACCGACTGACCGACTGACCGACCGACCGACCGATCGACGGACTAACTGACCGACCAACCGACCGGCCGACTGACCGACTGACCGACTGACCGACTGACAGACCGACCGACCGACCGACCGACCAACCGACCGACCGACCGAC
>NW_027486868.1:0-19449 GCF_050908995.1 Andrena cerasifolii | reverse complement strand
TTTTAACAATTTTTAAAAAAAAAATTTATTTATGTTTTTTAATTTTTTTTCTATTTTTTTAATTTTTAAATTTTTTTATTAATTTTCTAAATTTTTTTTTAAATTTTTTAAAATTTTTAAAAATTTAAATTTTTTTTTATATTTTAAATTATTTTATAATTTTTTTTAAATTTTAAAATTATTTAAATTTTTTAAATTTTTTAAAAAATTTTTAAAATTTTTTAAAAATTTTGTTTTAAATTTTTTAAATTTTTTAAAAAAATTTTAAATTTTTTTTTAAAATTTTCTTAAAATTTTTTTAAAATTTAAAAAATTTTTTTTTTAATTTTTTAAAATTTTTAAAATTCTTTAATTTTTTTATTTGCTTATAATTTTTTAAAATTTTTAAAAAAAAATTTATAAAAAATTTGTATTATTTTTTTAAAAAATTTAGTTTTAATTTTTTAAAATTTAAAAAAAATTTCATTATTTTTTTCAATTTTTTAAAATTTAAAAAAAAATTAATTTTTTTATATTTTTTTTTAAAATTATTTATTAATTTTTTTCTTTTTTTATATTTTTTATTTTAATTTTTTTTTAAATTTTTAAACAATTTTTTAAAAAAATAATTTGTAATTAATTTTCCTTTAATTCATTTATTATTATTATTATTTTTTAAAAATATTTCTTTATTATAATTTTTTAATTTTTTAAAATTTTTTTATATTTTTATTTTATATTTTTGTTGATTTCAATTTTTTAAAAAATTTTTTTATTTTTTTTATTTTTATTTGTTTATATTTTTTGTTGATTTTCAATTTTTTTAAAAATTTTTTTTATTTTTTTTTTAAATTTTTGTATATTTTTTTTATTTTTTTAAAATTTTTTTTATTTTTTTTTAAATGTTTTATAATTTTTTAAATTTTTAAAAATTTTTTTTATATTTTTAATTTTTTTTTTAATTTTTTATAATTTTTTAAAACTTTTTAAAATTTTAAAATTTTTTTTTTAAATTTTTAAATTTTTTTATCTGTTTTAATTTTTCACAATTTTTTTTAATTTTAAAAATTTTTTTTTAATTTTTTTAATTTTTTTTAATTCTTTTAAAAAATTAAAAAAAAAAATTTTTTATATTTTTATTTTTATTTTTTATTTATTATTATTTTTTTATACTTTAAATGTTTTTAAAATTTTCTAAAAATATTTTTTAAATTAAATTTTTTTTTTAATTTTTTACAAAAAATTTTTTATTTTTTTTATTTTTTAAAATTTTTTTAAAAATTTTTTTAAATTTTTAAATTTTTTTAAATTTTTTTGTTTAATTTTTTAAAATTTTTATTATTTTTTTAATTTATTTATTAATTTTTTTCCTCCTTTTATATTTTTTATTTTAATTTTTTTTTAATTTTTTTAAAGAATTTTTTAAAAAAATAATTTGTATTTAATTTTCCTTTAATTCATTTATTATTATTATTTTTAAATTTTTATTTATTTTAATTTATAAAAATTTAAAAAAAAAATTATTTTTATTTGTTTACATTTTTTGTTAATTTTTTAAAAAAAATTTCCATAATTTTTTTTTATTTTTTTAATTTTTAAAAATTTTTTTTTTAAATTAATTTTTTTTTAAATTTTTTACAAAATTTTTTTAAATTTTAAAATTTTTTTTTTAATTTTTAAAATTTTTTTTCTTTATTTTTTAATTTTTTTAAATTTTTTAAATAATTAAAAAAAAATTTAAATTTTGTTTTAATTTTTTAACAATTTTTTTTTAAATTTTTAAAAATTTTGTTTTTTAAATTTTATAATTTTTTTTAAAATTTTTTAATTTTTTTTTTTAAATTTCTTAATTTTTTTAAAAAAATTTGTTTTAATTTCTTAACAATTTTTAAAAAAAAATTATTCTTTTTTTTTAATTTTTTTCTATTTTTTTATTTTAAATTTTTTTTATTAATTTTCTAAATTTTTTTTAAATTTTTTTTTAATTTTTTAAAATTTTTTTTAAAATTTTAAAAATATATTTTTTTTAATTTTTTATGATTTTAAAATTTTTTTTTAATTTTTACTTGTTTATAATTTTGTTGATTTTCAATTTTTTTTAAAAATTTTTTTTTATTTTTTTTTTAAATTTTGTATATTTTTTTTATTTTTTAAATTTTTTTTTATTTTTTTTTTAAATTTTTTAAATTTTTTAAAAAATTTTTAAATTTTTTAAAATTTTTTTTATATTTTTAAATTTTTTTTAATTTTTTATAATTTTAAAAATTTTTTTTAAAATTTTAAAATTTTTTTAATTTTTTTAAAATTTTTTTTTTAAATTTTTTAATTTTTTTTTTATCTTTTTTAATTTTTCACAAAATTTTTTTTAATTTTTTAAAAAAGTTTTTTACATTTTTTAAAATTTTTTATTTTTTTTATATTTTAAATTATTTTATAATTTTTTAAAAATTTTTGAAATTTTTTAAAATTTTTTTAAAATTTTTGAAATTTTAAAAAAATATTAAAAATATTTTTTAAATTAAAATTTTTTTTTATTTTTTACAAAAAATTTATTAATTTTTCAATTTTTCAAAAATTTAAATTTTTTTTAAAATTTTGTTTTAATTTTTCAACAATTTTTTAAAATTTTTTTTAAAATTTTCTTTATTTTTTTTTTTAATTTTGTTTTAATTTTTTAACACTTTGATTAAAAAAAATTTTATTTATGTTCTTAAAATTTCTTTCTTATTTTTTTTAAATTTTTTTAATATTTTAAATTTTTTAAAAAGTTTTTTATATTTTTTTTTAAATTTTTAAATTTTTAAAAATTTTTTTTTATATTTTTCTTTAAATTTTTAAATTGCTTTATATATTTATATTTTAAATTTTTATATTTTAAACTTAAAAATTTTTTTTTTTTAAATTTTCTTAAAAATTTTTTAAAATTTTTTTTGTCAAATTTTGTTTTCAATATTTTAAATTTTTTTAAATTTTTTTTTAATTTTTTAAAAATTTTGTTTTACATTTTTAAAATTTTGTTTTACGTTTTTAAACTTTTTTTAAATAAATTTTAAAATTTTTTTTAAAATTGTTTTAAAATTTTTTAAATTTTTTTTAAATTTTTAAAATTTTTAAAATTTTTTTTTAAATTTTTAAAATTTTTTTTATTTTTTTATATTTTAAATTATTTTATAATTTTTTAAAAACTTTTAAAATTTTTAAAATTTTTTTTTTCATATTTTCATTTTAATTTTTTATTTTATTTATTTATTTTTTTTATATTTTAAATTTTAAAATTTTTTTAAATTTTTTTAAAATTTTTTTTTACATTTTTTTTATTTTTTTAATTTTTCACAAAATTTTTTTTAATTTTTTAAAAAAGTTTTTTATATTTTTTAAAATTTTTTTATTTTTTTTATATTTTAAATTATTTTATAATTTTTTAAAAAATTTTGAAATTTTTTAAAATTCTTTTTAAATTTTTAAAATTTTTTTAATTTTTAAAATTTTTTTTTTAAATAAAATTTTTTTTTTAATTTTTTTAAAAAAATTTTTAAATTTTTTTTAGTTTTCTTAAAAAAATTTTCTTAATTCTTTTTTATTTTTAAAATTTTTTTTTCAATTTTTTTTAATTTTTAAAATTTTTTTTATATTTTTATTTATTTTGTTATTTATTATTATTTTTTTGTACGTTAAATTTTTAAAATTTAAAAAAATTTTAAAAATATTTTTTAAATTAAAATTTTTTTTTTATTTTTTACAAAAAATTTATTATTTTTTTTTAATTTTTTAAACAAAATTTCTTTATTTTTTAATTTTTCAATTTTTTAAAAATTTAAAAATTTTTTAAAATTTTGTTTTACATTTTTAAAAAAAAATTTTAAAATTTTTTTTTAAATTTTTTTTAAAATTTTTAAAATTTTTTAAAATATTTTTAAAATTTTTTTACTTTTTTTAAATTTTTTAAATTTTTTTTATCTTTTTTAATATTTCACAAATTTTTTATATTTTTTTATATTTTTGTTACAAGCCGGGGCTGCGGCAACGCGAGAGGCCGGCGAGAAGGGTATTTCCCAAGGAATATGGTTAACGAATTTGTTAATAAGGTGCGCGGACGAACCTGATGCGAAATCAGGGAGCCGCTTGGATTATTGACGGCGAGGACGAACCTGATGCGAAATCAGGGAGCCTCTAGGAATGGAGTCAAGCGCGGACGAACCTGATTTGAAATCAGGGAGCCGCAGGAGGGTGAAACGTCGTGAACGAACCCGATGCGAAATCGGGGTGTCACTAGGTTGGTAAAATTCCTTAATTTGGATGAAAGGTTGCAAACTAACCTGATGCTAGATCAGGGAGTCGCGGGAAATGTTATTAATGCCTCGTAACTCTTAATTTATATTCGATACAACTCGAGCGGTAAAGTTGTATCAGTGGGTGAGCGCTACTAAGTTTATAAGGATCGCTGGGTAAAAGATGGGTTTTAACGAATCAACTCGATTTAGAAGTGAACACCATTCGTGTATTCAAGATTAGTTGGTACAAATGTGAATGTCGCGGTTAAATAGTGTAAATTACCACTAATTTGCTCGGTGTTGACGCACTGGCGATGCGGGGCGTACGAGCGGCTATTACAAAGTGCCCAATAGAATGTAAACCGAACTCGCGGATTCTATGGGGTCAACTATGATTCCGACGGAGACTTTAGCTCGATCTTACTGAATTCAACCGACTCGGTACGAGCGTGACACAACGTTACTCTACGCGTAACTGTACTGCTTTTAACCGCAGAGGGTAGAAACCAAAGGGTTTATATAGTCCAAAAAATGAGTGGGGATGCATTTGAAATTTCCATATAAGGAAATTCTTCGGGGTCGTCGTCGTGTCACTCCCGTTCCCATGGTCGTGATCCAGATGGTCGAGATCATGACCCCCTTAGTGGTATGTGATAAGCAAAAGGATTTTAGGGCGTTTTCCCTTCGCAGACGCGAGCTCGAAAAGTGGTTGAGAGCGGCGTATGGGAAAAAATCCACATACGTAACATTTTAAATTATTTTATAATTTTTTAAATTTTTAAAAATTTAAAAAATTTTTTCTTAATTTTTATTTAATTTTTTTAATATTTTAAAATTTTTTAAAAAGTTTTTTATATTTTTCTTTAAATTTTTAAATTGTTTTATTTATTTATTATTTAAATTTTTTATATTTTAAAATTAAATTTTTTTTTTAAATTTTCTTAAAAAAAATTTTAAATTTTTTTTTAAATTTTGTTTTAAATTTTTTTAATTTTTTTAAAAATTTAGTTTTATTTTTTTAAAAAAAATTTAAAAATTTTTTTTATTTTCTTATAATTTTTTAAAAAATTTTATAAAATTCTTATAAAAAATTTGTATTACTTTTTTTTTAAATTTAGTTTTAATTTTTTAAAATTTAAAAAAAATTTCATTATTTTTTTTTCAATTTTTTAAAATTTAAAAAAAAATTAATTTTTTTATATTTCTTTTTTATGATTTTTTATTTTAATTTTTTTTTAATTTTTTAAAGAATTTTTTTAAAAAATAATTTGTAATTAATTTTCCTTTAATTCATTTAGTATTATCATTATTTTTTAAAAATATTTCTTTATTTTAATTTTTTAATTTTTTTTAATTTTTTAAAAAAATTAAAAAAAATTTTTTTTCATATTTTCATTTTAATTTTTTATTTTATTTATTTATTTATTTAATTTTTTTTATATTTTAAATTTTTTAATTTTTTAATTTTTTTAAATTTTTAAAAAAAATTCATTATTTTTTTCAATTTTTTAAAATTTAAAAAAAATTAATTTTTTATATTTTTTTTTTAAATTATTTATTAATTTTTTTCTTTTTTTATGTTTTTTATTTTAATTTTTTTTAAATTTTTAAAGAATTTTTAAAAAAAATAATTTGTAATTAATTTTCCTTTAATTCATTTATTATTATTATTATTATTCTAAAAATATTTCTTTATTTTAATTTTTTAATTTTTTTTTAAATTTTTTAATTTTTTTTAATTTTTTTTTAAATTTTTAAATTTTTAATTTTTTTTTAAATTTTGAAATTTTTTTCAAATTTTTCAAATTTTTTAAAATTTTAAAATTTTTTAAAATTTTTTTTTTAAAATTATTAAATTTTTTAAATTTTTTTAAAAATTTTTGTTAACATTTTTAAATTTTTTTATCTTTTTTAATTTTTCACAAATTTTTTTTTAATTTTTAAAATTTTTTTTAAAATTTTTTTAAAAAATTTAAAACTTTTTTTTTATATTTTCATTTTAATTTTTATTTTATTTATTTTTTTTTAAATTTTTAAATTTTTTTTCTTCTTTAATATTTCACAAATTTTTTTTTAATTTTTTAAATTTTTCTTTTATTTTTTTAATTTTTTTTAATTTTTTTAAAAAATTTAAAAAAATTTTTTTTCATATTTTCATTTCAATTTTTTATTTTATTTATTTATTTTTTTCTATATTTTAAATTTTTAAATGTCACGTCCCGGGTGAGGTCTTTTGGGAACGATGACATTAGGAAAGGAGAAAGACAGGCGCGAATCTAAAATCCAGCACTCTGAGATTTTTGGGGGAAGACCATGCGCGAATATTAAATCCGTCACACTGAGGGTTTGGAAGGAACTTAGGCGCGAATATTGAATCCGTCACACTGAGGGTTTGGAAGGAACTTAGGCGCGAATATTGAATCCGCCACACTGAGGGTTTGAAAGGAATTCAGGCGCGAATCTATAATCCAGCACACTGAGGGTTTGGAAGGAGAGGAACGTCAGGCGCGAATCTTGAATCCAGCACACTGAGGGTTTTGAAGGAGAGGAACGTCAGGCGCGAATCTTGAATCCAGCACACTGAGGATTTTGAAGGAATTCAGGCGCGAATCTATAATCCAGCACACTAATCGTTTTACAGGGAGGAACGCCAGGCGCGAATCTATAATCCAGCACACTAGTCGACCAGGGAAGTTTAAAGGCTAGAGCGTATTTGGGGAACACCCGTTAGCACTTTGTTTTGGTTTACGTAATATCAGATTTACCGTTGCATAGGCACAAAAAGTTTCCTCGTAATATTTCTTGAGAAATTCGTCTATACGTGCAGCTATGCAAGGGAATGTTAGTAAACACTGTCACTGTTCTCTAGTTCGCGATCCGCGATCAGCTGTTTCGCCGACTCGTTGGTTTGTATCTTAGTACGTTCGTAACTAATGGTTGAACACAAATAACTTGAAGCAAGATTTTAAACAAAGCGATTTATTAACTTCGTTAATCGGTTATTATAATCGTGCGAGGGGGCTTTTAGCATTGGCACAATATTTGTAATATGGTTATAACATTTAATATATATATATGGACATGAGATACAATATAAGTCGTTTAATAATGATCGTTAATAATAATAATATGATAAGATTGCGATAAGCAGTTATAAACAAAATAATAGAATAGTAAGATTGCGATAAGCAGTTATAAACAAAATAATAGAATAGTAAGATTGCGATAAGCAGTTATAAATGAAATAATAGAATTGTAAGATTGCGATAAGCAGTTATAAACGAAATAATTGAATAGTAAGATTGCGATAAGCAGTTATAAACGAAATAATTGAATAGTATGGTATGGTGGTGATATGCACAATAAGATTAAGTAATATAAATGGCTTACGGTGATCGTCGAACACTGAGTTTAATATTAACACTTTAAAGATATACTTTTCAAGTAAGCCTTCTACCGAAGAGTGATTTCTGTCGAAGAAAGAGAACTCGGCCTGTCAGGACCTCATATTTATGTACTTTCACAGGAGTATTGTGGGGTACGCGGGGTAAAGATCTTGACACATTTCGGTTTAAGACGCAGTAGGACTTCCGGGGTTTTTACAAACGGTACGTCTATTAATAGACGTATTTATGTCACGTACGCCAAATATACGTCGCAATTAGGTTTCTGGGTTTTTATGACTGCGAAAAGAGATACTCAACTCATCGAATGGATTTTGGGTGTTTTACGGGAAAGGGGTTATTAGAGTGGCTTGGACTTCATGAGTCGTAAAGAGGGGGTTGAGACTTGGTCTCGATTTAAGAGGGATTTGTAATGAGGGACTTGTTTGAATTTGTTTTTGGAGGGAATGATTCGTGCCTTGTAAGACGAATAGGCGAAGAGGGTTTTGAAACGATCATCTCGTGATGGGGACCGCTAAGGTACATCAGCGAGGTGGAGGTTTGTATTGATCATCCTGTGTTGTTGACCGCTAAGGTGCAACATCAAGGTGATCGGTGATTGAGGAGATGGGGTAGGAGTTGAGTTTGATAGACTTTAGTGGAGTGATTTTGAGGTTTACTAGTGGAATTGGGAATAGGAAACGCGCGAAAAATCGTGGGACGTTACAATTAATTTTTTATTTTTTATATATTTTTTAAAATTTTTTTAAAAAATTTTTAAATTTTTTTTTTAATTTTTAAATTTTTTTTTTAATTTTTCTTTACTTTAATTTTTAATTTTTTTTTAAATTTTCTTTTCTTTAAATTTTTATAAATTTAAAAAATTTTTTAAATTATTTATTAATTTTTAATTTTTTTAAAAAAAATTTTAAAATTTTTTTATTTTTTTTTAAATTTATTTATTAATGTTTTCTTTTTTTTATATTTTTTATTTTATTTTTTTTTTTAATTTTTTAAAGAATTTTTATAAAAAAATTCGTATTTAATTTTCCTTTAATTCATTTATTATTATTATTATTTTTAAAAAATTTTCTTTATTTTAATTTTTAAAATTTTTTAAAAATTTTTTATATTTGTTTATAATTTTTTTTTATTTAATTTTTTTAATATTTATTAATTTTTTTAAATTTTTTTAAAAAGTTTTTTTGTTTTTTTTTAAATTTTTTAATTTTTTTTTTTAAATTTTGTTTTAATTTTTTAACATTTTTAAAAAAAAATTTTAAAAAATTAAATTTTTTTTTAATTATTTATTAATTTTTTATCTTTTTTTAATTTTTTAAAATTTTTTAAAATTTTTTTATTTTTTTTAAAATTATTTATTAATTTCTTTCTTTTTTTATATTTTTTATTTTAATTTTTTAAAATTTTTTAAAGAATTTTAAAAAAAAAAATTGGTATTTAATTTTCCTTTAATTCATTTATTATTATTATTATTTTTAAAATTTTTCTTTATTTTAATTTTTAAAATTTAAAAAAAAATTTATTTTTATTGGTTTATATTTCTTGTTGATTTAACAAATTCTTTTTATTTTTTTTATTTATTTTTGTTTTAAATTATAATTTTTTTTTAATTTTTAAATATTTTTTTTAAAATTTTATTTTAACTTTTTAACATTTTTTAAAAAAAAATTTTAAAAAATTAAAAAAAAAATTTTTTTTTAAATTATTTATTAATTTTTTAATTTTTAAATTTTTTTTTTAATTTTTCTTTACTTTAATTTTTCAATTATTTTAAATTTTCTTTTGTTTAAATTTTTATAAATTTAAAAAAAAATTTTTTAAATTATTTATTAATTTTTTTTTTATATTTTTTATTTTAATTTTTTAAAGAATTTTTTAAAGAATAATTTTTATTTAATTTTCCTTTAATTCATTTATTGTTATTATTATATTTAAAAAATTTCTTTATTTTCATTTTTAAAACTTTTTAAAAAATTTTGTTTATTTTTATTGGTTTATATTTTTTGTTGATTTAAACTTTTTTTTAATTTTTTTATTGACCTTTGTTTTAAATTACTATTTTTTTTAATTTTTAAATATTTTTAAAAAAAAATTTTTTTTATAATTTTTTTATTTAATTTTTTTTTAATATTTATTAATTTTTTAAATTTTTTTAAAAAGTTTTTTTATGTTTTTTTAAAATTTTTTAATTTTTTTTAATTTTGTTTTAATTTTTTAACATTAAAAAAATTTTTATTTTAATTTTTAAAATTTTTTTTAAAAATTAATTTTTTTTTTTAAATTATTTATTAATTTTTCTTTTTTTATATTTTAAATTAAAAATAGATAAAAAATAAATAAATAATTTAAAAAAAAAATTTTTAATTTTTTAAAATTTTTTTTTTTTGAAATTTTTTTATATTATAATTTTTTTTTAAATTGTGAAAATTTTTTTTATAAATTTTGTTTTAATTTTTTAACATTAAAAAAATTTTTATTTTAATTTTTAAATTTTTTTTTAAAAATTAATGTTTTTTTTTTAAATTATTTATTAATTTTTTCTTTTTTTATATTTTTTATTTTAATTTTTTTAAATTTTTAAAGAATTTTTTAAAGAATAATTTTTATTTAATTTTCCTTTAATTCATTTTTAATATTATTTTTTTTAAATTTTCATTATTTTAATTTTTTAAATTTTTTCATAATTTCTAAAATTTTTTAAAAATTAAAAAAAAAAATTTTTATTTTTTTTTAAATTTATTTATTAATTTTTTTATTTATTTTTATATATTTTATTTTAATTTTTTTTAATTTTTTAAAAATTTTTTTTCATGTTTTTTTTTTAAATTTTTAATTTTTTTTTAATTTTGTTTTAATTTTTTAACATTTAAAAAAAAAAATTTAAAAAATTAAAAAAATTTTTTTTTTAATTATTTATTTATTTTTTATCTATTTTTAATTTTTTAAATTTTTTTAAAAAAAATTTTTTTAATTCTTTTAATTTTTTTTAAAATTATTTATTAATTTTTTTCTTTTTTTACATTTTTTATTTTAATTTTTTTAAATTTTTTAAAGAATTTTTTAAAAAAATAATTCGTATTTAATTTTCCTTTAATTCATTTATTATTATTATTACTTTTAAAATTTTTCTTTATTTTAATTTTTGAAATATTTAAAATTTTTTTATTTTTATTTGTTTATATTTTTTGTTAATTTTTAAATTTTTAAAATTTTTTTTTTTAATTTTTGTACATTTTTTTAAATTTTTGTATATTTTTTTAAATTTTTGAAAATTTTTTTATATTTTTTTTTATAAATTTTGTTTTAATTTTTTAACATTAAAAAAATTTTTATTTTAATTTTTTAAATTTTTTTTAAAAATTAATTATTATTTTTTTTTAAAAATTAATTATTATTTTTTTTAAAAAATTATTTATTAATTTTTTCTTTTTTTATATTTTTTATTTTAATTTTTTTAAATTTTTAAAGAATTTTTTAAAGAATAATTTTTATTTAATTTTCCTTTAATTCATTTATTATTTTTATTATTTTTTAAAAAATTTTCTTTATTTTAATTTTAAAATATTTTTAAAAAAAAATTTTTATTTTTATTTGTTTATATTTTTAAATTTTTTAAACATTTTTTAAAAATTAAAAAAAAATATTTTTTAATTTTTTTTATATTTTTTTTTAAATTTGTATAATTTTTTTTATATTTTTTTTTTAAATTTTGTTTTATTTTTTTTTAAATTTGTATACATATTTTTTTATTTAAAATTTTTTTTTATTTATTTTTGTTTAAAATTTTTTAAAATTTTAAAATTCTTTTTATATTTTTAAATTTTTTTTATATTTTAAAATTTTTTTTTATTTTTTTATTTTTTTTAATTTTTTTATATTTTAATTTTTTTTTAAAAAAAAATTAATTTTTTAATTTTTTTTTAAAATTTTTAAAATAAAATTTTTTTTAATTTTTACAAATATTTTTAAATTTTTATTTATTTTTTTTAAATTTTTTAAAAAACTTTAAAAAATGTTTTAAAAATTTTGTTTTAATTTTTAATTTTTTTTTTAAAAATTTTGTTTTAATTTTTTAACAAAATTTTTAAATATTGTTTCTTTTTAAATTTTTTTTCAATTTGTTTGAATTTTTAAAAGAATTTTTTTAAAATTTTTTTAAAAATTTTAAAAAACTAAAAATTTTTTTTTAAAAAGATAAAAAATTAATAAATAATTTAATAAAAAATAAATTTCTTTAAAATTTATAAAAATTTAAAGAAAAGAAAATTTAAAAAAAACATTAAAAATTAAAGTAAAGAAAAATTTAAAAAAAATTTTAAAAATTAAAAAAAAAATTTTAAATTTAAAAAAAAAAATAAAAATATATATATAAAAAATTAATACATAATTTATAAAAAAATTCAATTTTTTTTAAATTTTAAAAAAATGTTAGAAAATTAAAACAAAATTTAAAAAAATTATTTTTTAAATTTTAAAAATTAAAAAAAAAATTTTTAAAATATATATATAAAAATAAAAAACTAATAAATAAAAAAAAAATTTTTAATTTTTTTAATAATTTTTTTAAAAAATGTTAAAAAATAAAACAAAATTTAAAAAAAAAAATTTTAAAAAAAACATAAAAAAACATAAAAAAAACTTTTTAAAAAAATTATTAAAAAAAGTTAAAGAAAAAAATTTTTTAAATTATTTATTAGTTTTTTTAAATTTTTAAAATTTTTTTTTTAATTTTGTTTTAATTTTTTTAAATTTTTTAAGATTATTTATTAATTTTTAATTTTTTTATATACTTTTTTAAATTTTTTTAAAAATTTTTTAAAAATTTTTTTTTATTTTAAAATTTTTTTTTAATTTTTCTTTACTTTAATTTTTTTTTTTTTTTTAAATTTTCTTTTCTTTAAATTTTTATAAATTAAAAAAAATATTATTTTTTAAATTATTTATTAATTTTTTTATCTTTTTAAAAAAAAATTTTTAATTTTTTAAAATTTTTAAAAAAATTTTTTTAATTTTTTTAATTTTTTTTAAAAATTATTTATTAATTTTTTTTCTTTATTTATATATTTTATTTTTTTTTATTTTTTAAATTTTTTTTCTTATTTTTTTTTAAATTTTTAAAATTTTTTTAAAAATTTTTTTTTTAAATTTCGTATAATTTTTAATTTTTTTTTTAAAAAAAATTGTTAATTTTTTAACAAAATTTTTTAAATTTTTTAAAATTTTTTCTTAAATTTTTTTTCTATATTTTTTATTTTTTAAAATATTTTTTAAATTTTTTAAAAATATATTTAAAAATTTTGTTTTAATTTTTTTTTATTTTTTTTTAAATTATTTATTATTTAATTTTTCAAAATCTTTTTTTTAATTTTTTAAAATTTTTAAAATTTTTTTTAAAATTTTTAAAAATTTTTTAAAAAATTTTTAAATTTTTTTTTGAAAATTTTGTTTAAATTTTTCAACAATATTTTACAAAAAATCTTTATTTTTTATTTTTATTCATTCTTTAAATTTTTTTTAATTTTTTTTAAAAAAAATTTAAATACTTTTTTTTTTAATTTTTTAAAAAAATTTAAAATTTTTTTTTATTTTTCTTATAATTTTTTTAATTTTTAAAAAAAAATTTCTTAAATTTTTTTTCTATATTTTTTAGTTTTTTTAATTTTTTTAAAATTTTTATTTATTAATTTTTTTATATTTTAAAATTTTTTTAATTATTTTTTTAATTTTTTAAAAATTTTTAAAAAATTTTTTTATAATTTTTTTTATTTTTTTTAATTTATTTATTAATTTTTTCTTTGTTCATATTTTTTATTTTAGTTTTTTAAAAAAAATTTAAAGAATTTTTAAAAAAAAAGAATTTGTATTTAATATTCCTTTAATTCATTTAATAATATTATTATTATTTTTAATTTTTTTTATTTTTATTTGTTTATATTTTTTGTTGAATTTTAAAAAAAAATTTTTTTTTTTTTTTTTAAATTTTTTATATTTTTTCAAATTTTTATAAATTCTTGTATATTTTTTTAATTTTTAAAAAAATTTTTTTAGTTTTTAAAATTTATTCTTGTTTTAAATATTTATTAGTTTTTTAAATTTTTTAATTTTTTTTTAATTTTTTATCTTTTTTTAATTTTTCAAAGTTTAAAAAAAAAATTTTTTTAATTTTTTTAATTTTTTTTAAATTATTTATTAATTTTTTTATTTTTTTTATAATTTTTTTTATTTAATTTTTTTAATATTTATTAATTTATTTTAATTTTTTTAAAAAGTTTTTTATGTTTTTTTTTAAATTTTAAATTTTTTTTTAATTTTGTTTTAATTTTTTAACATTTTAAAAAAAAATTAAAAAAATTTTTGTTTTAAATTATTTATTATGTCACGTCCCGGGTGAGGTCTTTTGGGAACGATGACATTAGGAAAGGAGAAAGACAGGCGCGAATCTAAAATCCAGCACTCTGAGTTTTTTGGGGGAAGACCAGGCGCGAATATTAAATCCGTCACACTGAGGGTTTGGAAGGAACTTAGGAGCGAATATTGAATCCGTCACACTGAGGGTTTGGAAGGAACTTAGGCGCGAATATTGAATCCAGCACACTGAGGGTTTGAAAGGAATTCAGGCGCGAATCTATAATCCAGCACACTGAGGGTTTGGAAGGAGAGGAACGTCAGGCGCGAATCTTGAATCCAGCACACTGAGGATTTTGAAGGAGAGGAACGTCAGGCGCGAATCTTGAATCCAGCACACTGAGGATTTTGAAGGAATTCAGGCGCGAATCTATAATCCAGCACACTAATCGTTTTACAGGGAGGAACGCCAGGCGCGAATCTATAATCCAGCACACTAGTCGACCAGGGAAGTTTAAAGGCTAGAGCGTATTTGGGGAACACCCGTTAGCACTTTGTTTTGGTTTACGTAATATCAGATTTACCGTTGCATAGGCACAAAAAGTTTCCTCGTAATATTTCTTGAGAAATTCGTCTATACGTGCAGCTATGCAAGGGAATGTTAGTAAACACTGTCACTGTTCTCTAGTTCGCGATCCGCGATCAGCTGTTTCGCCGACTCGTTGGTTTGTATCTTAGTACGTTCGTAACTAATGGTTGAACACAAATAACTTGAAGCAAGATTTTAAACAAAGCGATTTATTAACTTCGTTAATCGGTTATTATAATCGTGCGAGGCGGCTTTTAGCATTGGCACAATATTTGTAATATGGTTATAACATTTAATATATATATATATATATATATATATGGACATGAGATACAATATAAGTCGTTTAATAATGATCGTTAATAATAATAATATGATAAGATTGCGATAAGCAGTTATAAACAAAATAATAGAATAGTAAGATTGCGATAAGCAGTTATAAACAAAATAATAGAATAGTAAGATTGCGATAAGCAGTTATAAATGAAATAATAGAATTGTAAGATTGCGATAAGCAGTTATAAACGAAATAATTGAATAGTAAGATTGCGATAAGCAGTTATAAACGAAATAATTGAATAGTATGGTATGGTGGTGATATGCACAATAAGATTAAGTAATATAAATGGCTTACGGTGATCGTCGAACACTGAGTTTAATATTAACACTTTAAAGATATACTTTTCAAGTAAGCCTTCTACCGAAGAGTGATTTCTGTCGAAGAAAGAGAACTCGGCCTGTCAGGACCTCATATTTATGTACTTTCACAGGAGTATTGTGGGGTACGCGGGGTAAAGATCTTGACACATTTCGGTTTAAGACGCAGTAGGACTTCCGGGGTTTTTACAAACGGTACGTCTATTAATAGACGTATTTATGTCACGTACGCCAAATATACGTCGCAATTAGGTTTCTGGGGTTTTTATGACTGCGAAAAGAGATACTCAACTCATCGAATGGATTTTGGGTGTTTTACGGGAAAGGGGTTATTAGAGTGGCTTGGACTTCATGAGTCGTAAAGAGGGGGTTGAGACTTGGTCTCGATTTAAGAGGGATTTGTAATGAGGGACTTGTTTGAATTTGTTTTTGGAGGGAATGATTCGTGCCTTGTAAGACGAATAGGCGAAGAGGGTTTTGAAACGATCATCTCGTGATGGGGACCGCTAAGGTACATCAGCGAGGTGGAGGTTTGTATTGATCATCCTGTGTTGTTGACCGCTAAGGTGCAACATCAAGGTGATCGGTGATTGAGGAGATGGGGTAGGAGTTGAGTTTGATAGACTTTAGTGGAGTGATTTTGAGGTTTACTAGTGGAATTGGGAATAGGAAACGCGCGAAAAATCGTGGGACGTTACAATTAATTTTTTATTTTTTATATATTTTTTAAAATTTTTTTAAAAAATTTTTAAATTTTTTTTTTAATTTTTAAATTTTTTTTTTAATTTTTCTTTACTTTAATTTTTAATTTTTTTTTAAATTTTCTTTTCTTTAAATTTTTATAAATTTAAAAAATTTTTTTAAATTATTTATTAATTTTTAATTTTTTTAAAAAAAATTTTAAAATTTTTTTATTTTTTTTTAAATTTATTTATTAATGTTTTTCTTTTTTTTATATTTTTTATTTTATTTTTTTTTTTAATTTTTTAAAGAATTTTTATAAAAAAATTCGTATTTAATTTTCCTTTAATTCATTTATTATTATTATTATTTTTAAAAAATTTTCTTTATTTTAATTTTTAAAATTTTTTAAAAATTTTTTATATTTGTTTATAATTTTTTTTTATTTAATTTTTTTAATATTTATTAATTTTTTTAAATTTTTTTAAAAAGTTTTTTTGTTTTTTTTTAAATTTTTTAATTTTTTTTTTTAAATTTTGTTTTAATTTTTTAACATTTTTAAAAAAAAATTTTAAAAAATTAAATTTTTTTTTAATTATTTATTAATTTTTTATCTTTTTTTAATTTTTTAAAATTTTTTAAAATTTTTTTATTTTTTTTAAAATTATTTATTAATTTCTTTCTTTTTTTATATTTTTTATTTTAATTTTTTAAAATTTTTTAAAGAATTTTAAAAAAAAAAATTGGTATTTAATTTTCCTTTAATTCATTTATTATTATTATTATTTTTAAAATTTTTCTTTATTTTAATTTTTAAAATTTAAAAAAAAATTTATTTTTATTGGTTTATATTTCTTGTTGATTTAACAAATTCTTTTTATTTTTTTTATTTATTTTTGTTTTAAATTATAATTTTTTTTTAATTTTTAAATATTTTTTTTAAAATTTTATTTTAACTTTTTAACATTTTTTAAAAAAAAATTTTAAAAAATTAAAAAAAAAATTTTTTTTTAAATTATTTATTAATTTTTTAATTTTTAAATTTTTTTTTTAATTTTTCTTTACTTTAATTTTTCAATTATTTTAAATTTTCTTTTGTTTAAATTTTTATAAATTTAAAAAAAAATTTTTTAAATTATTTATTAATTTTTTTTTTATATTTTTTATTTTAATTTTTTAAAGAATTTTTTAAAGAATAATTTTTATTTAATTTTCCTTTAATTCATTTATTGTTATTATTATATTTAAAAAATTTCTTTATTTTCATTTTTAAAACTTTTTAAAAAATTTTGTTTATTTTTATTGGTTTATATTTTTTGTTGATTTAAACTTTTTTTTAATTTTTTTATTGACCTTTGTTTTAAATTACTATTTTTTTTAATTTTTAAATATTTTTAAAAAAAAATTTTTTTTATAATTTTTTTATTTAATTTTTTTTTAATATTTATTAATTTTTTAAATTTTTTTAAAAAGTTTTTTTATGTTTTTTTAAAATTTTTTAATTTTTTTTAATTTTGTTTTAATTTTTTAACATTAAAAAAATTTTTATTTTAATTTTTAAAATTTTTTTTAAAAATTAATTTTTTTTTTTAAATTATTTATTAATTTTTCTTTTTTTATATTTTAAATTAAAAATAGATAAAAAATAAATAAATAATTTAAAAAAAAAATTTTTAATTTTTTAAAATTTTTTTTTTTTGAAATTTTTTTATATTATAATTTTTTTTTAAATTGTGAAAATTTTTTTTATAAATTTTGTTTTAATTTTTTAACATTAAAAAAATTTTTATTTTAATTTTTAAATTTTTTTTTAAAAATTAATGTTTTTTTTTTAAATTATTTATTAATTTTTTCTTTTTTTATATTTTTTATTTTAATTTTTTTAAATTTTTAAAGAATTTTTTAAAGAATAATTTTTATTTAATTTTCCTTTAATTCATTTTTAATATTATTTTTTTTAAATTTTCATTATTTTAATTTTTTAAATTTTTTCATAATTTCTAAAATTTTTTAAAAATTAAAAAAAAAAATTTTTATTTTTTTTTAAATTTATTTATTAATTTTTTTATTTATTTTTATATATTTTATTTTAATTTTTTTTAATTTTTTAAAAATTTTTTTTCATGTTTTTTTTTTAAATTTTTAATTTTTTTTTAATTTTGTTTTAATTTTTTAACATTTAAAAAAAAAAATTTAAAAAATTAAAAAAATTTTTTTTTTAATTATTTATTTATTTTTTATCTATTTTTAATTTTTTAAATTTTTTTAAAAAAAATTTTTTTAATTCTTTTAATTTTTTTTAAAATTATTTATTAATTTTTTTCTTTTTTTACATTTTTTATTTTAATTTTTTTAAATTTTTTAAAGAATTTTTTAAAAAAATAATTCGTATTTAATTTTCCTTTAATTCATTTATTATTATTATTACTTTTAAAATTTTTCTTTATTTTAATTTTTGAAATATTTAAAATTTTTTTATTTTTATTTGTTTATATTTTTTGTTAATTTTTAAATTTTTAAAATTTTTTTTTTTAATTTTTGTACATTTTTTTAAATTTTTGTATATTTTTTTAAATTTTTGAAAATTTTTTTATATTTTTTTTTATAAATTTTGTTTTAATTTTTTAACATTAAAAAAATTTTTATTTTAATTTTTTAAATTTTTTTTAAAAATTAATTATTATTTTTTTTTAAAAATTAATTATTATTTTTTTTAAAAAATTATTTATTAATTTTTTCTTTTTTTATATTTTTTATTTTAATTTTTTTAAATTTTTAAAGAATTTTTTAAAGAATAATTTTTATTTAATTTTCCTTTAATTCATTTATTATTTTTATTATTTTTTAAAAAATTTTCTTTATTTTAATTTTAAAATATTTTTAAAAAAAAATTTTTATTTTTATTTGTTTATATTTTTAAATTTTTTAAACATTTTTTAAAAATTAAAAAAAAATATTTTTTAATTTTTTTTATATTTTTTTTTAAATTTGTATAATTTTTTTTATATTTTTTTTTTAAATTTTGTTTTATTTTTTTTTAAATTTGTATACATATTTTTTTATTTAAAATTTTTTTTTATTTATTTTTGTTTAAAATTTTTTAAAATTTTAAAATTCTTTTTATATTTTTAAATTTTTTTTATATTTTAAAATTTTTTTTTATTTTTTTATTTTTTTTAATTTTTTTATATTTTAATTTTTTTTTAAAAAAAAATTAATTTTTTAATTTTTTTTTAAAATTTTTAAAATAAAATTTTTTTTAATTTTTACAAATATTTTTAAATTTTTATTTATTTTTTTTAAATTTTTTAAAAAACTTTAAAAAATGTTTTAAAAATTTTGTTTTAATTTTTAATTTTTTTTTTAAAAATTTTGTTTTAATTTTTTAACAAAATTTTTAAATATTGTTTCTTTTTAAATTTTTTTTCAATTTGTTTGAATTTTTAAAAGAATTTTTTAAAATTTTTTTAAAATTTTAAAAAACTAAAAATTTTTTTTAAAAAGATAAAAAATTAATAAATAA
>NW_027486867.1:15000-19474 GCF_050908995.1 Andrena cerasifolii | reverse complement strand
TTCGTTTGTTCGTTTGTTCGTTTGTTCGTTTTGTTCGTTTGTTCGTTTGTTCGTTTGTTCGTTTGTTTCGTTTGTTCGTTTGTTCGTTTGTTCGTTTGTTCGTTTGTTCGTTTGTTCGTTTGTTGCTTTGTTCGTTTGTTCGTTTGTTCGTTTGTTCGTTTGTTCGTTTGTTCGTTTGTTCGTTTGTTCGTTGTTCGTTTGTTCGTTTGTTCGTTTGTTCGTTTGTTCGTTTGTTCGTTTGTTCGTTTGTTCGTTTGTTCGTTTGTTCGTTTGTTCGTTTGTTCGTTTGTTCGTTTGTTCGTTTGTTCGTTGTTCGTTTGTTCGTTTGTTCGTTTGTTCGTTTGTTCGTTTGTTCGTTTGTTCGTTGTTCGTTTTTCTGTTTGTTCGTTTGTTCGTTTGTTCGTTTGTTCGTTTGTTCGTTTGTTCGTTTGTTCGTTTGTTCGTTGTTCGTATGTTCGTTTGTTCGTTTGTTCGTTTGTTCGTTTGTTCGTTTGTTCGTTTGTTCGTATGTTCGTTTGTTCGTTTGTTCGTTGTCGTTTGTTCGTTTGTTCGTTTGTTCGTTTGTTCGTTTGTTCGTTTGTTCGTTTGTTCGTTTGTTCGTTTGTTCGTTTGTTCGTTTGTTCGTTTGTTCGTTTGTTCGTTTGTTCGTTTGTTCGTTTGTTCGTTTGTTCGTTTGTTCGTTTGTTCGTTTGTTCGTTTGTTCGTTTGTTCGTTGTTCGTTTGTTCGTTTGTTCGTTTGTTCGTTTGTTCGTTTGTTCGTTTGTTCGTTTGTTCGTTTGTTCGTTTGTTCGTTTGTTCGTTTGTTCGTTTGTTCGTTTGGTTCGTTTGTTCGTTTGTTCGTTTGTCGTTGTTCGTTTGTTCGTTTGTTCGTTTGTTCGTTTGTTCGTTTGTTCGTTTGTTCGTTTGTTCGTTTGTTCGTTTTTTAGTTTGTTCGTTTGTTCGTTTGTCGTTTGTGCGTTTGTGCGTTTGTTCGTTTGTTCGTTTGTTCGTTTGTTCGTTGGTTCGTTGTTTCGTTGGTTCGATTGTTTCTTTGCTTCTTTGTTTCTTTATTTCATTGTTTTTTCGTTTGTTTTTTCGTTTGTTCGTTTGTTCGTTTGTTCGTTTGTTCGTTTGTTCGTTTGTTCGTTTGTTCGTTTGTTCGTTTGTTCGTTTGTTCGTTTGTTCGTTTGTTCGTTTGTTCGTTTGTTCGTTTGTTTCTTTGTTTCTTTGTTTCTTTATTTCATTGTTTTTGTTGTTTTTTCGTTTGTTCGTTTGTTCGTTTGTTCGTTTGTTCGTTTGTTCGTTTGTTCGTTTGTTCGTTTGTTCGTTTGTTCGTTTGTTCGTTTGTTCGTTTGTTCGTTTGTTCGTTTGTTCGTTTGTTCGTTTGTTCGTTTGTTCGTATGTTCGTTGTCGTTCTTTTGTTCGTTTGTTCGTTTGTTCGTTTGTTCGTTTGTTCGTTTGTTTCGTTTGTTCGTTTGTTCGTTTGTTCGTTTGTTCGTTTGTTCGTTTGTTCGTTTGTTCGTTTGTTCGTTTGTTCGTTTGTTCGTTTGTTCGTTTGTTCGTTTGTTCGTTTGTTCGTTTGTTCGTTTGTTCGTTTGTTCGTTTGTTCGTTTGTTCGTTTGTTCGATTGTTCGTTTGTTCGTTTGTTCGTTTGTTCGTTTGTTCGTTTGTTCGTTTGTTCGTTTGTTCGTTTGTTCGTTTGTTCGTTTGTTCGTTTGTTCGTTTTTTTTTAGTTTGTTCGTTTGTTCGTTTGTCGTTTGTGCGTTTGTGCGTTTGTTCGTTTGTTCGTTTGTTCGTTTGTTCGTTTGTTCGTTTGTTCGTTTGTTCGTTTGTTCGTTTGTTCGTTTGTTCGTTTGTTCGTTTGTTCGTTTTGTTCGTTTGTTCGTTTGTTCGTTTGTTCGTTTGTTCGTTTGTTCGTTGTTCGTTTGTTCGTTTGTTCGTTTGTTCGTTTGTTCGTTTGTTCGTTTGTTCGTTTGTTCGTTTGTTCGTTTGTTCGTTTGTTCGTTTGTTCGTTTGTTCGTTTGTTCGTTTGTTCGTTTGTTCGTTTGTTCGTTTGTTCGTTTGTTCGTTTGTTCGTTTGTTCGTTTGTTCGTTTGTTCGTTTGTTCGTTTGTTCGTTTGTTCGTTTGTTCGTTTTGTTCGTTTGTTCGTTTGTTCGTTTGTTCGTTTGTTCGTTTGTTGTTTGTTCGTTTGTTCGTTTGTTCGTTTGTTCGTTTGTTCGTTTGTTCGTTTGTTCGTTTGTTCGTTTGTTCGTTTGTTCGTTTGTTCGTTTTTCGTTTGTTCGTTTGTTCGTTTGTTCGTTGTTCGTTTGTTCGTTTGTTCGTTTGTTCGTTTGTTCGTTTGTTCGTTTGTTCGTTTGTTCGTTTGTTCGTTTGTTCGTTTGTTCGTTTGTTCGTTTGTTCGTTTGTTCTTTGTTCGTTTGTTTCGTTTGTTCGTTTGTTCGTTGTTCGTTTGTTCGTTGTTCGTTTGTTCGTTTGTTCGTTTGTTCGTTTGTTCGTTTGTTCGTTTGTTCGTTTGTTCGTTTGTTCGTTTGTTCGTTTGTTCGTTTTGTTCGTTTGTTCGTTTGTTCGTTTGTTCGTTTGTTCGTTTGTTCGTTTGTTCGTTTGTTCGTTTTTTCGTTTGTTCGTTTGTTCGTTTGTTCGTTTGTTCGTTTGTTCGTTTGTTCGTTTGTTCGTTTGTTCGTTTGTTTCGTTTGTTCGTTTGTTCGTTTGTTCGTTTGTTCGTTTGTTCGTTTTGTTCGTTTGTTCGTTTGTTCGTTTGTTCGTTTGTTCGTTTGTTCGTTTGTTCGTTTGTTCGTTTGTTCGTTTGTTCGTTTGTTCGTTTGTTCGTTTGTTCGTTTGTTCGTTTGTTCGTTTGTTCGTTTGTTTGTTCGTTTGTTCGTTTGTTCGTTTGTTGTTTTGTTCGTTTGTTCGTTTGTTCGTTTGTTCGTTTGTTCGTTTGTTCGTTTGTTCGTTTGTCGTTTGTTCGTTTGTTCGTTTGTTCGTTTGTTCGTTTGTTCGTTTGTTCGTTTGTTCGTTTGTTCGTTTGTTCGTTTGTTCGTTTGTTCGTTTGTTCGTTTGTTCGTTTGTTCGTTTGTTCGTTTGTTCGTTGTTCGTTTGTTCGTTTGTTCGTTTGTTCGTTGTTCGTTTGTTCGTTTGTTCGTTTGTTCGTTGTTCGTTTGTTCGTTTGTTCGTTTGTTCGTTTGTTCGTTTGTTCGTTTGTTCGTTTGTTCGTTTGTTCGTTTGTTCGTTTGTTCGTTTGTTCGTTGTTCGTTTGTTCGTTTGTTCGTTTGTTCGTTTGTTCGTTTGTTCGTTTGTTCGTTTGTTCGTTTGTTCGTTTGTCTCGTTTGTTCCGTTGTTCGCTGGTTCGTTGGTTCGTTGGTTCGTTGGTTCGTTGGTTCGTTGGTTCGTTGGTTCTTGGTTCGTTGGTTCGTTGGTTCGTTGGTTCGTTGGTTCGTTGGTTCGTTGGTTCGTTGGTTCGTTGGTTCGTTGGTTCGTTGGATCGTTGGTTCGGAGGTTCGTTGGTTCGTTGGTTCGTTGGTTCGTTGGTTCGTTGGTTCGTTGGTCCGTTGGTTCGTTGGTTCGTTGGTTCGTTGGTTCGTTGGTTCGTTGATGCGTTGGTTCGTTGGTTCGTTGGTTCGTTGGTTGGTTGGTTCGTTGGTTCGTTGGTTCGTTGGTTCGTTTGTTCGTTTGTTCGCTGGTTCGTTGGTTCGTTGGTACGTTGGTTCGTTGGTTCGTTGGTTCGTTGGTTCGTTGGTTCGTTGGTTCCTTGGTTCGTTGGTTCGTTGGTTCGTTGGTTCGTTGGTTCGTTGGTTCGTTGGTTCGTTGGTTCGTTGGTTCGTTGGTTCGTTGGTTCGTTGGTTCGTTGGTTCGTTGGTTCCTTGGTTCGTTTGTTTCTTTGTTTCTTTCTTTCTTTGTTCGTTTGTTCGTATGTTCGTTTGTTCGTTGGTTCGTTGGTTCGTTGGTTCGTTGGTTCGTTGGTTCGTTGGATCGTTGGTTCGTTGGTTCGTTGGTTCGTTGGTTCGTTGGTTCGTTCTTTCGTTGGTTCGTTTGTTTCTTTGTTTCTTTCTTTCTTTGTTCGTTTGTTCGTTTGTTCGTTGGTTTCGTTTGTTCGTTTGTTCGCTGGTTCGTTGGTTCGTTGGTTCGTTGGTTTCTTTGTTTCTTTCTTTCTTTCTTTCTTTGTTCGTTTGTTCGTTTGTTCGTTGGTTCGTTTGTTCGTTTGTTCGTTGGTTCGTTGGTTCGTTGGTTCGTTGGTTCGTTGGTTCGTTGGTTCGTTGGTTCGTTGGTTCGTTGGTTCGTTGGTTCGTTTGTTTCTTTGTTCTTTCTTTCTTTGTTCGTTTGTTCGTTTGTTGGTTTGTTCGTTTGCTCGTTTGTTCGTTTGTTCGCTGGTTCGTTGGTTCGTTGGTTCGTTGGTTCGTTGGTTCGTTGGTTCGTTGGTTCGTTGGTTCGTTGGTTCGTTGGTTCGTTGGTTCGTTGGTTCGTTGGTTCGTTGGTTCGTTGGTTCGTTGGTTCGTTGGT